>NC_092052.1:94664360-94940585 GCF_003086295.3 Arachis hypogaea | reverse complement strand
CACAAGTTGGTATGGAGAGGTCCCTATAGGAGTCTTGAATGCTGTTCTGTAAGCCCATAGAGCATCATCCAAGCTTCTTGCCCAATCCTTTCTATGGGTACTAACAATCCGTTCCAAGATTCTTTTTAGTTCTCTGTTAGAAACTTCATCTTGCCCATTTGTCTGTGGATGATATGGAGTCGCCACCTTGTGGCGAATCCCATACCGGACCATGGCAGAGTAAAGTTGTTTGTTGCAGAAGTGAGTGCCCCCATCACTGATTAGTACTCTAGGGACACCAAACCTGCTGAAGATATGTTTCTGGAGGAACTTCAGCATGTTTTAGTATCATTGGTGGGTGTGGCAACGACCTCTACCCATTTTGATACATAGTCGACTGCCACCAGAATATAAGTGTTGAGTATGATGGTGGGAAAGGTCCCATGAAGTCAATTCCCCATACATCAAACAACTCAATCTCCAAGATTCCCTGTTGAGGCATGGCGTAACCATGAGGCAGATTACCAGCTCTTTGGCAACTGTCACAGTTACGTACAAACTCTCGGGAATCCCTATAGAGTGTAGGCCAGTAGAAGCCACATTGGAGGACCTTGGTGGCTGTTCGCTCACCTCTGAAATGGCCTCCATATTGTGATCCATGGCAATGACATAAGATCCTTGTGCTTCTTCTCTAGGCACACACCTATGGTTTATTCCGTCTATACATCTCTTAAAGAGATAGGGTTCATTCGACAAGTATAACTTTGCATCAGTAATTAATTTTTTCTTTTGTTGCCTGCTGTACTCCTTGGGTATGAACGTTGCAGCTTTATAGTTTGCAATATCTGCAAACATGGTGTTTCCTGAATGGCAAACAAATGCTCATCGGAAAGGTCTCGAGATCTCAATAGAGGGGGAACTCCCCTTCTACTGGTTCTATCCGGACAGATGATCAGCCACTTGGTTCTCTGTCCCTTTTCTGTCTCTTATTTCTATATCAAACTCTTGCAGAAGCAACACCCATCTTATCAGCCTAGGTTTTAAATCTTTTTGTGAGTAGATATTTAAGAGCAGCATGGTCAGTGTACACAATCACTTTTGATCCTACTAAGTATGATCTAAACTTGTCAATGGCATAAACCACTGCAAGCAATTTTTTTCTGTGGTTGTGTAATTTTTCTGGCATCATTTAAAACACGGCTAGCATAATAAATGACATGCAGAAGCTTGTCATGCCTCTACCCTAGTACTGCACCAATGGCATGGTCACTGGAATCACACATTAGTTCAAATGGTAATGTCCAGTCTGGTGCAGAAATAACTGGTGCTGTGACCAGCTTAGCTTCCAGAGTCTCAAACGCCTACAGACACTCTGTGTCAAACACAAATGGCGTGTCAGCAGCTAGCAGATTGCTCAGGGGTTTTGCAATTTTTGAAAAATCCTTTATAAACATCCTCTAGAATCCTGCATGCCCCAGAAAACTTCTGATTGCCTTAACATTAGCAGTGGTGGTAATTTTTCAATCACTTCCACTTTAGCTTGATCCACCTCTATCCCCTTGTTTGAAATTTTATGCCCAAGGACAATTCCTTCAATCACCATAAAGTGGCATTTTTCCCAGTTTAAAACTAGGTTGGTCTCTTGGCATCTTTTCAGAACAAGTGATAAATGGTCAAGGCAGGAGCTGAATGAGTCTCCAAATACTGAAAAGTCATCCATGAAGACTTCTAGAAATTTCTCTACCATATCAGAGAAGATAGAGAGCATGCACCTCTGAAAGGTTGCAGGTGCATTACACAGACCAAAAGGCATTCTTCTGTAAGCAAATACTCCAGAAGGACATGTGAATGCTGTTTTCTCTTGGTCCTGAGGATCTACTGCAATTTGGTTGTAACCTGAATAGCCATCCAAAAAGCAGTAATATTCATGACCTGCTAGTCTCTCTAGCATCTGGTCTATGAATGGTAAAGGAAAATGATCCTTTCTGGTGGCTGTGTTGAGCCTTCTGTAGTCAATACACATGCGCCACCCTGTAACTGTTCTTGTAGGAACCAGTTCATTTTTTTCATTATGAACCACTGTTATGCCTCCCTTATTGGAAAAACTTGAACAGGGCTTACCCAGGGCTATCAGAAATAGGATAAATAATCCCAGCCTCCAGTAATTTGGTGATCTCTTTCTGCACTACTTCCTTCATGGCTGGATTTAGCCGCCTATGTGGTTGAACCACTGGCTTAGCATCATCCTCCAATAGGATTTTGTGCATGCATCTAGCTGGGCTTATGCCCTTAAGGTCACTTATGGACTACCCAAGAGCTGTCTTGTGTGTCCTTAGCACTTGAATTAGTGCTTCCTCTTCCAGTGGATTTAAAGCAGAGCTTATGATCACTGGAAAGGTGTCACCTTCTCCCAGAAATGCATATTTCAGGGATGGTGGTAATGGCTTGAGCTCAGGTTTAGGAGGTTTCTCCTCTTCCTGAGGAAGTCTCAAAGGCTCTTTCAATTCCTCTGAACCCTCCAAATCAGGCTAAACATCTTTAAAGATGTCTTCCAGCTCTGATTCGAGACTCTCAGCCATGTTGACCTCCTCTACCAAAGAGTCAATGAGATCAACTTTCATGCAGTCTTTTGGTGTGTCTAGATGCTGCATGGCTTTGACAGCATTCAACTTAAACTCATCCTCATTGACTCTCAGGGTTACTTCCCCCTTTTGGACATCAATGAGAGTTCGTCCAGTTGCTAGGAAAGGTCTTCCTAGAATGAGAGTAGCACTTTTGTTCTCCTCCATTTCCAGCACCAAAAAGTCAGTGGGAAAGGCGAATGGCCCAACCCTGACAATCATGTCCTCAATCACGCCTGATGGGTATTTAATGGAGCCATCAGCAAGTTGGAGACATATCAAGGTTGGTTTAACTTCTTCAGTTAAACCTAGCTTTCTGATAGTGGATGCAGGTATTAGGTTGATGCTTGCCCCAAGATCACATAAAGCTGTCTTGGTGCAATTACCCTCTAATATGCATGGTATTAGAAAGCTTCTGGGATCTTCAAGCTTTTCTGGAAAGCTTTTCAGAATGACTGCACTGCATTCTTCAGTGAGGAGAACTCTTTCAGTTTCTCTCCAATCCTTCTTATGACTCAAGATCTCCTTCATGAACTTGGCATAAGAAGGTATTTGCTCAAGTGCCTCTACAAACGGAATCTTTATTTCAAGAGTCCTGAGATAATCTGCAAAGCGAGCAAATTGCTTATCTTGCTCCTCCTGGCGGCATTTTTGAGGATAAGGTATCCTGGCTTTATATTCCTCAACCTTAGTTGCTGCAGGTTTATTTCCTGCAGAGGTGTTGGAGAAGCCTTTTTAGAGGGGTTGTTATCAGCACTTGTGTGTGTCTGATCCCTCACTAGCATTTGAATGCCAGGGTTAGAAGCTGGAGTGGCGTTGGACGCCAACTCCTTACTTGTTCCTGGCGTTTGAACGCCATAAATGAGCTTCCATTGGGCGTTTGATGCCAAATCCTTGCCTGTTTTTGCCGTATGAACGCCAGAGTTATTCCTCTCTGGGCTCTTACTATCCTCAGAGGGATTTTGGATAGCAGGTTGCTCATTTCTTGGCTTCCTGCTGCCTTGAAGTGAGGTATTTAATGTTTTTCCACTTCTTAATTTAATTGCTTGGCACTCTTCCGTTATTTGTTTTGATAACTGCTGTTCTGTTTGCTTCAACTGTACTTCCATATTAAGATTAGCTATTCTTGTGTCTTGTAGTATCTCCTTGAATTTGGCCAGCTGTTTTGTTAGAAAGTCTAATTGCTGATTGAATTCAGTAATTTATTCCGCAGGATTGAGTTCAGCAGTTACTATTTTAGCCTCTTCTTTCATGGAAGATTCACTGCTTAGGTATAGATGCTGATTTCTGGCAACTGTATCAATAAGCTCTTGAACCTCTTCAATTGTCTTTCTCATGTGTATAGATCCACCAGCTGAGTGATCTAGAGAAATTTGAGCTTTCTCTGTAAGCCCATAATAGAAGATGTCTAACTGCACCCATTCTGAAAACATTTCAGAGGGGCATTTTTTATCATCTCTCTATATCTCTCCCAGGCATCATAAAGAGATTCATTATCTCCTTGTTTAAAGCCTTGGATGTCCAGCCTTAGCTGTGTCATCCGTTTTGGAGAGAAGTATTGATTCAGGAATTTTTCTAACAGCTGTTTCCATGTCCTTATGCTAGCCTTAGGTTGGTTATTTAACCACTCTTAGCTTGGTCTTTTACAGCAAATGGAAACAGTAATAATCTGTAGACATCCTAATCTACTTCCTTATCATGTACTGTGTCAGCAATTTGTAAAAACTGTGCCAGAAACTCTGTAGGTTCTTCTTGTGGAAGACCGAAATACTGGCAACTTTGCTGCACCATGATAATAAGCTGAGGGTTCAACTCAAAGCTACTGACTACGATGGAGGGTATACAGATACTACTCCCATATGAATCAGTAGTGGGGTTAGCATAGGACCCCAAAGTCCTTCTGGACTGTTCATTTCCACTTAGGTCCATGATGGAGAAAGAGAGATGATGTGAAATAGAGATTGAAATAGTATTATAAAAAAATATTTTATTTATTTATTTCGAAAATAAAATAAATTAAAAATAAAATAAATGAAAAATGGGTGGAGATTTTCAAAAAATGAAGAGAGAAAAATAAAAAAAATAATTAGGAGGTTTTGAAAAAGATATGATTGAAAGGATTTGATTGGAAAAGATATGATTTGAAAAAGATATGATTTTTTTAAAATTGATGACTGATTTAATGCTAAATTTTCGAAAAGTATGAGTGGAATGAGGAAAAGATATTATTTTTTTATTTTGAATTTTAAATGAGGAAAGAGAAAAATAATAAAAAGACACAAGACTTTAAAAATTTTTAGATCTAATGCTCCTTGTTTTCGAAAATTTTGGAGGGAAAACACCAAGGAACACCAAACTTAAAGATTTTAAGATCAAGACACAAGGAAAACTTAAGAACACCTTGAAGACTCACAAGAACAACAAGAACATGAAGAAAGAACACCAAACTTAAAATTTTTAGAAAATCACAATAAAATTTTCGAAAACTAAAGAAAAGCTAACAAGAAAACACCAAACTTAAAGTTTGGCACAAGATTTAATCAAAGAAAATTTATTTTTTTAGAAAAATTTTAAAAAGAAGATAGCCAATTACCAAGAACATAGGCACAACGCTCTAGCCAATTGAGCCAAAAATTTATCGTGTTTTAATATTGTATTTAATAAATAAAATTTTCTTTGGAAACCGATATTTTGAAAAAGCACAAGAAAAACAAGAAAAGACACAGAATAAGAAAAACTAAAGATCAAACAAGGAAAATAAACAAGAACAACTTGAAGATAAAGAAAGAACAAAAAACACAAATTTCAAAAATTTAAAAGAAAATAAAAACATGCAATTGACACCAAACTTAAAATATGAAACTAAACTCAAACAGGAAAACTCACTTATTAATTTATAAAAATTGTCAAAAAAAATTAAAAAGAGAAAATAAGGATTTTTAAAATTTTAACCACAAAAACAATAATAGAAGACTCTAAACCAAAAAGAAAAATTTTTCCTAATCTAAGCAACAAAATAAACCGTCAGTTGTCCAAACTCGAACAATCCCCGGCAACGGCGCCAAAAACTTGGTGCACAAATTGTAAATCACACTTTCCACAACTCATACCACTAACCAGCAAGTGCATTGGGTCGTCCAAGTAAAACTTTACGTGAGTAAGGGTCGAATCCCACGGAGATTGTTGGCTTGAAGCAATCTATGGTTATTTTGTAATTCTTAGTCAGGATATTAATTATAATTATCAGTTTGGATTGTGAAAAATAAAAGAGCATGAATTAGATACTTGTTATGCAGTAATGGAGAATATGTTGGAGTTTTGGAGATGTTTTGTCTTCTGAATCTCTGCTTTCTCCCTGTCTTCTTCTTCACGCACGCAAGGTTATTTCTATGGCAAGCTGTGTGTTGGTGGATCACCGTTGTCAATGGCTACCATCCGTCCTCTCAGTGAAAATGGTCCAGGTGCGCTGTCACCGCACGGCTAATCATCTGTCGGTTCTCACTCATGCTGGAATAGGATCCATTGATCCTTTTGCGTCTGTCACTACGCCCAACCCTTGTGAGTTTGAATCTCGTCACAGTCATTCAATCCCTGAATCCTACTTGGAATACCACAGACAAGGTTTAGACTTTCCGGATTCTCAAGAATGCTGCCAATGGATTCTAGCTTATACCACGAAGATTCTGATTAAGGAATCCAAGAGATACTCATTCAATCGAAGGTAGAACGGAGGTGGTTGTCAGGCACGCGTTCATAGGTAGAGAATGGTGATGAGTGTCACAGATCATCACATCCATCATATTGAAGTGCGAATGAACATCTTAGATAGAAACAAGCGTGTTTGAATAGAAAACAAAAATAATTACATTAATTCATTGAGACACAGCAGAGCTCCTCACCCCCAACAATGGAGTTTAGAGACTCATGCCGTCAAAGAGTACAAAGTTCAGATCTAAAATGTCATGAGGTGCAAAGTAAACCTCTAAAAGTTGTTTAAATACTAAATTAGTAACCTAGGTTTACAAAAAATGAATAAACTAAGATAGATGGTGCAGAAATCCACTTCTGGGACCCACTTGGTGTGTGCTGGGGCTGAGACTTAAGCTTTACACGTGCCTAGGCTGTTTCTGGAGTTAAACGCCAGGTTGTAACCCGTTTCTGGCATTTAACTCCAATTTGTAACCTGTTTCTGGCGTTTAAAGCCAGACTGCAACATGGAACTAGCGTTGGACACCAGTTTACATCGTCTATCCTTGAGCAAAGTATGGACTATTATATATTGCTGGAAATCCCTGGATGTCTACTTTCTAATGCAATTGAGAGCGTGCCAATTGGACTTTTGTAGCTCCAGAAAATCCATTCCGAGTGTAGAGGTCAGAATCTAACAGCATCAGCAGTCGTTTTTCAGCCTGAATCAGATTTTTGCTCAGCTCCCTCAATTTCAGCCAGAAAATACCTGAAATGTCAGAAAAATACACAAACTCATAATAAAGTCCAGAAATATGAATTTTGCCTAGAAACTAATGAAAATATACTAAAAACTAACTAAAGCATACTAAAAACTACATGAAATTAACCCCAAAAAGTGTATAAAATATCCGCTCATCCCAAGTTTACTCTCAATTTTACAATGCCTTTCTTTCTTGCTCTCCAAGTGTTTGAGAAAATGCCAACTTTAACTATGGAGTAGATTTTTCATACTTGGCTTAGGGGTTAAGATATTGGAGATACTTGAATTATCAATGTCCTTTGTTGATTATCAATTGAAGATTGCTAATTGGTTTGAATGTCACTAAAGCTAGACTTCCCTTGGGTTAGACTAGGAATTGTGAACTCAAATTGATTACTTTCACTTAACTTTCCTTAATACTAGAGGTTAACTAAGTGAAGCAATAAGTAATTGTGATCACAATTGATAGAGATGATGATGATGGGAAGTCCAATCTTCACTTCTAGCAAAGGCCTTTATATTGCTTGATTCTCATTCATAATATTGGCTTGTTCCTCACTTGTATGAAACTCCAAACACCACTACACTTTCTAACCAACAATGTACATGTTGGAGCACTCCTAGGGAGAACGACTCAGGAGTCATACTCTCGGTTATTGATTTTAGATTGTTTGATGTGGAATTGCGTGTCGGTTTAGACTATACTACGATTGGATTTATTGATAAATTCTACACCAGCATAAAATCACTCATCAAAATGGCGCCGTTTTCGGGGAGTGCACATGAGTGCCATGATTGTTGGTTAGTGTAGATATGTGAATATGTACATACTTGCATTTTGCTTGATTGTTTGTGTTAGTTAGAATTACTTTTTGTTTAGTACACTTCATTGTCATGAGCTCACTATCTCTTCCCTTGAATGACGCATTCTTTACCCGATCCGAGCTTAGCTAGATTTGATCCGGAAATGGAAAGAACTTTACTTCATCTTAGACAAGCTCGGAGATGGTTAGCCTTTGGAGGTGGTGTAAAGGTTTCTGCCAATTCACCAACCATATCCGAAGTTGATTCCGAATCGTCATTCGAAGAAGGCACTGTTTACTCTTCCATAGATACCACTAATAACTCTTCTATTGATCTAGGTACGGACACCATGGCCGCCCCAAGGTGAGTCACTCTCAAGGAAGCCAGTGCTCCGAATTTTTTTCTTCAACCTACTCACATTCATCATCCAGACTTGAATACTAATTTTGAGCTTAAAACCTCTTTAATCAATCTTCTTCCCAAGTATCAAGAACTTCCCGCCCAAGATCTTATTAGAAACCTTAAGGACTTCCAAAGTGTATGCTCCACTACTAGGCGGGAAAGCTCTAGTAAAGTTGTGGTTTGGTTGTTTGCTTTTCCTTTCTCTCGTGAAAGGAGAGCTAAGGAGTGGTTCTACTCTTTGCCAAGTGAGATTGTTGGTGATTGGGACTTGCTTAGAAGAGAGTTGTTAGACAAATTCTTTCCTACGGCGGTGACCGATAAGTTGTGGAAAGAAATTTCATGCATTGTCCAAGGTGAATTGGAAACACTACATGAATATTCGGAGCGGTTCCGAAAGCTTCTTGACTCATGCCCCAACCATATGATTGACACTCTTGTGTTAATTAGCTATTTTTGTCAAGGAATGAAACCACAAGACAAGATCCTCCTAGATGCTTCAAGTAATGGTTCTTTGACAAAATATAGGACGGCGGAGGAGGCATGGCAATTGATCTCGGATTTAGCCGAGTCCACCTTGCATGCTAGACAAAGAAGCAATCACCCTAGAGTCATTAATGAAGTTTCTTCTAGCAGTGAGACCGCCACCCTTACCAAAACCTTGTGCGAGATGACAAGCATTCTAAAGAAACTTTAAATAAATCAACAACAACCTCCATTTCATCAATAACAACCTCTACCATCTCCTCAACACCAACAAAGTCAACAATTGGTCCCCCAAAGAGTATGCAGTATTTGTTCTTGCTACTCCCACTACACGGATGAATGTCCAAGTCTCCAAGAAGATAATACCTTGGCGGCTACCCATAATTTTTATGACCGCCCTAGTCAAGGATACTATTCACAAAGGGGCAATTTCAACCAAGGGTACACCCAACAAGGAGGCAATTACAACCAAGGGAGCAACAACTTTAATCAAGGTTGGAGAGATAATTCCAACCAAGGTTGGCAGGACAATTATCAACAAGGGGGTAGGGACAATGGAGGAACCCAAAGATGGAACACCAAAAATTCACAAAACCGATACTCACAAAACCCTCTACATCAACAACCAAACTAAGGAAGAAACTACCAAACCTACCTACTGATGTGTGAGCATCTTTCCTATATTTTCTTAGTGAATTTGCATTCAATTTGTTGAGTTTAATAAAAAATTAATTATCTTTTAACCACTATGAATGCTACTTTGAGTCGTGTGCAATTCTGTTTATTTTAGGTAGCATTTGGTTGGATTTCATGGAGTTTCCATAGAAAAAGAGAAGAAGGCTATATAGGGCAGAAATGGCTTAGAGGATAGAGAGGAAGCTTGCACAAATGGAAAGAGCGACGTGTGCGCATGATTTGGAGATTTGCACAGCGATGCGTGCACATACCTGACGTGTACGCGTGACTGACGCGTACGCGTGACATGCGCCACGTGCAGAAAACGAAGAAAACGCTGATTATTTAATTAATTCTGATTTAAACTTTATTTTTATTTTAAAATTGGAAAAGATATTATTTTAGTTTTAGAAAATAAATTTTAAATTAATTAGGATTAGATATAAAAGAGGAAAGAAACTTCTCTTCTGGGGATTCCAACATTATTCCACCTCAGCCCAATTTACAGTTTACGAGAATCCTAGTTTTCACTCTTTTCCATGAGCAACTAAACCTCCACCGTTAAGGTTAGGAGCTCTGTCTATTTGTATGGATTGATTCTATTGTTTTTGTATTTTAATTCATGTACTGATTTATAATTTAAGAATTATTTTCAGTCTTTATCTTATGAATTTGGGTGGAACGGAAGTATGACCCTCTTTCTAATTGAGTTCTTATATAACTTTGAAAAGCTCTTTACTTGAACAACAGCTTGAAAATAATTTCTCCTAAATTCTAATTATCTAGACTTAACTGGATACGTGACATATAATCCTCTTATATTTGGATAATTAGGATTTTTGTGGCATAATAACTAGAATTAAACTTCACCCCCTAATTGGAATTAATTGACCAAGTAATTGGCGGTTGATGAAAGTTAGAGGAGACTAGAAAGGTCTAAGGAATTAGGGTCTAGTCACATATAGTTTGCCATGAATTAAATCTTGCTTGATTAAAATAAATTAATAAGAAAAGTCAATCCGGAAAATAGATAACTCTTAAGCCTTAACTGCCTTCTCCATATTGTTTTTCCAACTTATTTACTTGCCTGTCTTCTGATTTTGTGAATTTACTGTTTAATGCTTTTGAACTCTCAAACACTATTTTCTACTTGTCTAACTAAGTAAATTAATCAACCATTGTTGCTTTGTCCCTCAATCCTCGTGGGATAGACCCTCACTCACCTGAGGTATTCATGACAACTCATCTTAGGCTAGTTTCACAAGCCTATTTCATTAGTTTTTATTTGGTTTTTATGCATTGTTAGGCAACAAATAAGTGTTTGAGTGATAATTTCATGCTTGTCTTGATTCAATCAAACATTGCTAATTTTATGCATTTTCATTAGATTTCTTGCAAGATTTAGTTAATAATATGAATGATGCAAGATTTGATGATTATGCCAAGGCTTTAATGTATCTGTTTGGTTGATGATAGGTGAAAAGATGAAGGAAAAGAAGCAGAAGGAACAAAATAAGCTCAAAGGAAGAATTTTTGACATACTTTTGAAGTTTGAGCACGTTTGGAGCCTTAGGCAACGCTTTTAAAAGCGTGGCCCATGATTTACCAAGGAAGAAGCACTCTCAGGCCAAGAACGCGACGTTCACAAGTGATGCACATGCGTACAAGGCACTTACGCGCAAATGATGATTTTGCAAACCACGAGTACGCATACATGGCGCGTCCGCGTGCATCGAGGAACAGCGTTCACCCACAACGAATGCTACGTTCAGTCTGAGTGAATGCCAGTGATAATTTCAGAGTGGGATTTGAATTTAGTCATCGACGAGCATGCATACATGCCGCGCACGCCTCGATGTAATGATAGTCGTGGATTGGCGCACACGCGTACAAGACACTGGAGCGCAGAAGTGACATTTTGCCATCCATGCACATGCGCACAAGGTGCGCAAGCGTGGGAGGAGCGTTCGTTGCATGAACACTACGTTCGTTTTGTGAACGCTGCAAGGGATGCGTTCACACAAGTGACGTGTATGCATCGATGAGACAAAACACCAGGGACGCGCAAGCGTACAGCACGCATACGCGTGGGTGCCTGAACACTCCGTTCTCTAAATGAACGCTACACTCTCCTGAAAGCTGCATTTCTGGCTTAATTAATTCCAATTCAAGCCCATTGAAGCTCCAAAGCAAACAGAGCCCATTGAACATCACTCAAAGGCACAAGGATCATCTAGAATAGGAATTTTGCATTTAATTGTAATTTGTTTTCAATTTCAATTTTATTTTTATTTTGTAAAGCCTATATAAAGGCATCAGTTTCATTGTAAAAGACACATCACACAATAGGAGTAGGATTAGAATAGGAAGCTCAGGCTGGAGGATTAGAGACTCCAGATCTCTCTTGGAGGATTAGAGACTCCAGAGAGCTTAGTATAATTGATACACTTTTATATTTCAGTTATATTGAATTCAGTTTATGCAATTTCATCTTCTGCAACTCTGCTACAATTTCCTTTTCTGTAATTTTAACATTCTGTTCCTCTGTAATTTACATTTGAGTTTGCTGTGAGCTTGATTTACATTTCCTTAAAATTTATATCTTCTGTAATTGTTATGAATTCTGATCTACGGCTTCATTTAATTTCCCAGTACCCAATTCCCTTTATATTTTCTGCAATCTACATTTCTTGCTCTTTAAGGTTCTATCAATTTACTTCCTGCAAGTTAGATCTGATGCAATTTACTTTCCTTGTCATTTAAGCTTCACTGCAATTTACATTCTTTACTTTATATTTCCTGCAATTTACATTCAGTTGTCAAATTTTCACCAAATTCATCACTGTCTGCTTGACTAAACTAATCACCCACTAAAGTTGCTTGATCCATCAAACCCTGCGGGATTGACCTCACTCCTATGAGTTATTACTACTTGATGCGACCCGGTACACTTGCCCGGTGAGTTTTGTGTGGAAATCTAATTTTCACCCATCAAGTTTTTGGCACAGTTGTCGGGGATTGATATAGATAGACAGTGATTAAGTGGGTGAGAAGTATAGATTAAGCATTTTTCTTGGTTTTTGTTCTTTTAATTTTCTGTTTTCTGCTGAAACCAAGGTGTTCGTGTTATTGCCTCACTAAGAAATTCTTTTCTGTGACATGAATTTCAATTTTCATTGGTGTTGTGTTTTACAAAATTCAAATGGAGTTTAACTCACCTTATGATCAAACAAATTTTATGGGATATTACCCACCATTACCAATTGACTATTCTAATGGTGGCTGGGAGTATCACCAAGAAAATACAAATTTTGAGCACTCCAATCAATGGAGATATGCTTCAGAACCACAAGATGAGCAAGAGAATCATATGGGATATTTCCCACCACCATAAAATGATTCAAGTCATTATTCTAATGGTGGCTGGGAGTATCACCAAAAATTAACACATTCTGAGCAACCCAATCAATGGGGATATGCCTCAGAAAATGATCAAGACAATTTTATGAAATATTGCCCACCACCACAAGATGATTCAGGTCATCATACTAATGGTGGGTGGGAGTATCAACAAGAAATGAAAGAGTATGAACACCTCCTAGAGCCACAAGATGACTCCTACTGCTATAACAACCACTCATATTGTGACTGGGAGGGGCAAAATCAAAGGGGTCTTGATGATCCATACTTTGTTCATCAAGAGACGTCTTCACTGGAGTGCACTTTCAATAAATTCATGCATGATTGTCCCCCAATGCCACAAGATGATCCATACTGTGATGAATTCCACAATTCTTCAAGTTGTGATTGGGAGGATCAAAATCAGAGAGCATTCAATGTGTCATACTCTATTAATCAAGAGCCATCATCACTTGAGCAAACCTTCAATGTATTCATGGAAATTTGTCAAACCTCACCTCCCAGTTTTTCATCTAAAAATTCTTCATCACTTAACTATCCCTTGACACAAAATCTCTTCCAAAACTCACAGTCCACAGAAACTTCCATGAACCAAAGTGAAAGAGAGAAACTCTCACGCGATCTAGAATTTTCACAAATAAATTCCTGTTGTAAGTATAGCTTCTAGACCGACAAGAATTCCTTTCTTACAAAAGTTTTGTTTGTCACTTAAGCAAACCCGACCGAGTATTTAAACCTCGGGTCGTCTTCTCAAGGAAATGCAGGGAGGTATGATTTATTACTAGCTATGGAAAAGGTAGAATTTTGTTTTGGGTTTTTAAAATAAGGAACAAGTAATGTAAAATAACAAGTTGTTAAAATAATAACTAATAAAGCTCTTAGCAAGGTATGAGAATTGGAAGTCCTATCCTAGTTATCCTTATCGATGGTGATGAGAATTGAGTTTCAATCCCACTTAGTTAACCTTTACTAAAGCAAAGGAAAGTCAGGTGGATTAATTAGTTTGATCCTCAAGTCCTAGTCGATCCCTGTGGGAAGACTAGCTTTAGAGCGATCAAGATAAATTAGTAATCTGCCAATTTCAACCACTGCTGAGTTTGACAACTCAAGTGTTACCAATTACTTAACCAAAGCCAAAAGGAAGAAAATATCTAAATTAAATTGAAAATATCATAAATAGAATAAAGAAATCATAAATCCGAAATACCTCAAATTACGTTTAAACATAAATTCAAATCTAACATGGAAAGGTTTATAAGCTAAATTGAAAAGATAATTATCAATTAAAGTAAAAAAATAAAAGTAGAAAAATAAATTAAAAGGAACATTGAACCTGTGATGAAGAAGAAATAATCCTAAATCCTAAAACTAAATCCTAAGAGAGAGGAGAGAGCCCCTCTCTCTCTCTCTAAAACTACATCTAAAAAACGAAAAGTGAATAATGGAAGACATCCCGTTGAATGGATGGATTCCCCCACTTTATAGCTTCTAATCTGTGTTTTCTGGGCCAAAAATTGGGTTAAAAACAGCCCAGAAATCGCCCCCAGCGTATTCTCGTACGTACAGGTCGCGGGAAAATGACGCGGAAGTGTCGTCCACGCGTTTGTGTGGATTGCGTTTCTGCCAGGTCATGCGTTCGCGTGATCCACGCGTTCGTGTCATCTGGCTTCAGGGTAGCTATGGCAAATTATATATCGTTGCGAAGCTGTGGATGTTAGCTTTCCAACGGACCTAGAATCGCATTATTTGGACCTCTGTAGCTCAAGTTATGACCATTTGAGTGCGAAGAGGTCAGGCTGGACATCTTAGCAATTTCTTCAACTTCTTGTATTCCTTCCACTTTTGCATGCTTCCTTTCCATCCTCTGAGTCATTCCTACCCTGTAATCTCTGAAATCACTTAACACACATATCAAGGCATCGAATGGTAATAAGAGAGGATTAATATTAGCAAATATAAGTCCAAAGAAGCATGTTTTCAATCATAGCACAAAATTAGGAAGGAGAATGTAAAACATGCATTTTGTATGAACAAGTGTATGAAAGATTGATAAAATCCACTCAATTGAGCACAAGATAAACCATAAAATAGTAGTTTATCACAAAGCCTTTCAAAGCTTGAGACCATGTGATAAACCCATATTTTATGATATATTTTGTGCTTAATTTGAGTGATTTATTCAATCCTTCACCCACTTATTCATATTAATTGCATGGATTTACTTTCCCTTCCTTATTATGTGATGTATGTGAAAAACATGTTTCCTATGCTTTAATATTAATTATCTTAATTACCTTTATTTCCATTCGATGTCGTGATTAGTATGTTGAGTAGTTTCAGATCTTCTAAGGTAGGAATGACTTAAAGGATGGAAAGGAAACATACAAAAATGGAAGGAAAGCACAAAACGGAGCTTCTGAAGAAATTGGCATCCACGCGATCGCATGAACAAAGCGATCGCGTGCCAAGCGCGAATCAGCAGCGACGCGGTCGCATGACTGACGCGACCGCATGACCCACGCGGACGCGTGACAGAGGACACGCACCAGAAATTGCAGAAAATGCTCATAGCGAATTCTGAAGCCCTTTTTGGCCCAAATCCAAGTCCAGAATGCATAGACCAGAGGTTACAAAGTGAGGGAACGCATCCATTCAGGGAGAGCTCACCAATTTTCACTTTCCATGATTTAGATTTAGTTTGAGAGAGGTTCTCTCCTCTCTCTTTTAGGATAAGGATTAGGATTTAGGACTTCTCTTAGTTTGTAAGAGTGACTCTCGATCCAGGTTTAATATTTAGGATTAGGATTTAGGACTTCTCTTAGTTTGACTTATGAACCCTTTCTATGTTATGATTTGAATTAATGATTATTTGAGGTATTTCAGTTATTGATTGCTTTCTCCTTAATTTGTGTTACCATTTCTTTCCATCTAAGGACATTTTTATTCCAACAATTTTACTTTTTTCCTTTTGGTCTTGGTTAAGAAATCAGTAACTCAACATTATTAAACTCAGCATAATTAATAATCGTTATCTTGCTAATTGAACTGAACTTCAAAAATCCCAACTTTTTTTTAGGAAATAAATAGGATTCGAAGGTCAAACTAATTAGTCCCATGACTTTCCTTTACTTTAGTAAAGGTTAACTGATACATGCGAAATTGTTACTCTGAGGTTGTAAAATTTGTTGTTCGTTCTCTCCCTGGCAATGGCACCAATAACTGGTGCACAATACGATGGTCCAAACATAACTTCTCAACTTCGCACAACTAACCAGCAAGTGTACTGGGTCGTCCAAGTAATAAAACCTTACGTGAGTAAGGGTCGATCCCACGGAGATTGTCGGCTTGAAGCAAGCTATGGTCACCTTGTAAATCTCAGTCAGGCGGATATCAAATGGTTATAGTATTTTCGAATAATAATAATAAATAAATAGAAAATAAAGATAGAAATACTTATGTATATCATTGGTGAGAATTTCAGATAAGTGTATAGAGATGCTTTCGTTCCTCTGACTCTCTGCTTTCCTGCTGTCTTCATCCAATCAGTCTTACTCCTTTCCATGGCAAGCTTTCTGTAAAGGCATCACCGTTGTCAATGGCTACATCCCATCCTCTTGTGAAAAAGGTCCAAATGCTCTGTCACGGCACGGCTAATCATCTGAGGTTCTCGATCATACTTGAATAGGATTCACCCTCCTTTTGCGTCTGTCACTACGCCTAGCAATCGCGAGTTTGAAGTTCGTCACAGCCATCCCTTTCCAGATCCTACTCGGAATACCACAGACAAGGTTTAGACTTTCCGGATCTCAGGAATGGTCATCCGTGGGTTCTAACTTATACCACGAAGATACTAATAACTCGGACTCGGTCCCCTGTATTAGATATCTAAGAGATACTCATTCTAGCTTGGTTGCATGTAGAACGGAAGTGTTTGTCAGGCACGTGCTCATAAGTGAGAATGATGATGAGCGTCACATAATCATCACATTCATCATGTTCTTGGGTGCGAATGGATATCTTAGAAGCGGAATAAGTTGAATTGAATAGAAAACAGTAGTACTTTGCATTAATTCATGAGGAATAGCAGAGTTCCACACCTTAATCTATGGAGTGTAGAAACTCTACCGTTGAAAATACATAAGTGAAAGGTTCAGGCATGGCCGAGAGGCCAGCCCCCAAAACATGATCACAGGATTAAAAATACAATCTAGGATGATCCGAAGATGGTTCCAAAGATGTCTAATACAATAGTAAAAAGTCCTATTTATACTAAACTAGTTACTAGGGTTTACAGAAGTAAGTAATTGATGCATAAATCCACTTCCGGGGCCCACTTGGTGTGTGCTTGGGCTGAGCTTGAAGTTTACACGTGCAGAGGCTTCTTCTGGAGTTGAACGCCAAGTTGTAACGTGTTTTTAATATTGTTTTTCATTCTATTTTTAATGTTGCCTCCCAATAAGCGCTTCTTTAATGTCAGTAGCTTGACAGTAAAGCTCTTAGAGAGCTTCACAGAGACTCAGAGCTTGATGTTGGCCTCCCAACACTAAACTTAGAATTTGAGTGTGGGGGCTCTGTTTGGCTCTGTGTTGAGAGAAGCTTTTAATACTTCCTCTCCATGGTTACAAAAGAAGATCCTTGAGCCTTAAACACAAGGTAGTCCTCATTCACTTGAAGAACTAACTCTGCTCTGTCCACATCAATCATAGGTCTTGCTGTGGCTAGGAAGGGTCTTCCAAGGATGATGGATTCATCTTCATCCTTCCCAGTCTCTGGGATTATGAAGTCAGCAGGGATGTAATAGCCTTCAACCTTCACTAAGATATCCTCTACAAGTCCATAAACCTCTTTCCTTGAATTGTCTGCCATCTCTAGTGAGATTCTTGCAGCTTGCACCTCAAAGATCCCTAGTTTCTCCATTACAGAGATGGGCATGAGGTTTATACTTGACCTAAGGTCATACAGAGCCTTCTTAAAGGTCATGGTGCCTATGGTACAAGGTATTAAGAACTTTCCAGATCCTGTTTCTTCTGAGGTAATTTCAGTTGAACCAGATCATTCAGTTCATTGATGAGCAATGAGGGTTTATCCTCCCAAGTCTCATTACCAAATAGCTTGGCATTCAGCTTCATGATTACTCCTAGATATTGAGCAACTTGCTCTTCAGCAATATCTTCATCCTCTTTAGAGGAAGAATACTCATCAGAGCTCATGAATGGCAAAAGTAAGTTTAGTGGAATCTCTATGGTCTCTATATGAGCCTCAGATTCCTTTGGTTCTTCATTAGGGAACTCCTTGGAGGCCAGTGGACGTCCATTGTGGTTTTCCTCATTGGAAATCACTACCTTTTCTTCCTCTCCAGGTTCGGCCATGTTGGTTATAGTTATGGCCTTGCACTCTCTTTTTGGATTCTCTTCTGTATTGCTTGGGAGAGTACTAGGAGGGAGTTCAGTAACTCTTTTACTCAGCTGACCCACTTGTGCCTCCAAATTTTTAATGGAGGACCTTGCTTCAGTCATGAAACTGATAGTGGTCTTAGATAGATCAGAGACTACAGTTGCTAAGTCAGAGTGGCTCTGCTTAGAATTATCTGTCTGTTGCTGAGAAGATGATGGAAAAGGTTTGCTATTGCCAAACCTATTTCTTCTACCATTGTTATTATTGAAGCCTTGATTAGGCTTCTGTTGATTCTTCCATGAGAGATTAGGATGATTCCTCCATGAAGGATTATAGGTGTTTCCATAGGATTCTCCCATGTAATTCACCTCTTCCATTGCAGGATTCTCAGGGTCATAAGCTTCTACTTCAGAGGAAGCTTCCTTAGTATTGCCGGATGCAGCTTGCATTCCAGACAGACTCTGAGAAATCATATTGACTTGCTGAGTCAATATTTTGTTCTGAGCCAATATTGCATTCAGAGTATCAATCTCAAGAACTCCTTTCTTCTGAGTTGTCCTATTATTCACAGGATTCCTTTCAGAAGTGTACATGAACTGGTTATTTGCAACCATTTCAATGAGTTCCTGGGCTTCTACAGGCATCTTCTTCAGATGAAGAGATCCTCCAGCAGAATGGTCCAATGACATATTGGACAATTCAAACAGACCATCATAGAATATACATATGATGCTCCATTATGAAAACATGTCAGAAGGACACCTTCTGGTCAATTGCTTGTATCTTTCCCAAGCTTCATAGAGGGATTCACCTTCCTTCTGTCTGAAGGTTTGGACTTCCACTCTAAGCTTGCTCAACTTTTGAGGTGGAAAGAATTTGGCCAAGAAAGTATTGACTAACTTTTCCCAAGAGTTCAAACTATCTTTAGGTTGTGAGTCCAACCATGTCCTAGCTCTGTCTCTTACAGCAAAGGGGAAAAGCATAAGTCTATAGACCTTAGGATTAACCCTATTGGTCTTAACAGTGTCACAGATTTGCAAGAATTCGGCTAAGAACTGATGAGGATCTTCCAATGGAAGTCTATGAAACTTGCAATTCTGCTGCATCAGAGAAACTAATTGAGGCTTAAGCTCAAAGTTGTTTGCTCCAATTACAGGAATGATATGCTCCTTCCACCGAAGTCAGAAGAGGGTACAATAAAGTCACCAAGCATCTTCCTTGCATCTCCACCATTGTTGTTGGGTTCGACCATCTCTTCTTCTTTTTCGAAAAATTCTGTCAGGTCCTCTCCATAGTGTTGTGCTTTAGCCTCTCTTAATTTCCTCTTTAGAGTCCTTTCAGGTTCTGGATCAGCTTCAACAAGAATGTTCTTATCCTTGCTCCTGCTAATATGAAAAAGAAGAGAACAGAAAAGAATAGGAATTCTCTATGTCACAGTATGGAGATCCCTTTATGTGAGTAGAAGAATAGAAGAGTAGAATGAAGAAGAGAGAAGATGAAGAATTCGAACACAGAGAGGGAGAGAGGGTTCGAATTATAAGAAGAAGTGTTAGGAAATAAATAAATAAATAGAAAGAGATGAGAGAGAGAGAATTCGAATTTTAAATTAATCTAAAAGGAAAATATTTTTGTTTTTATTTTAATTATTGGTTAGTATTCGAAATTATTAAAAGTAATAAAACAAAATTAAAATTTAAACAATTAGTAAATTAAAAAGGAATTTTGAAAAAGTGGTGAGGAGTTTTCAAAAATTGGAGAGAGAAGAAGGTAATTGGGTAGTTTTGAAAAAGATATGATTGAAATAGTAAATTTTTAAAATCAAACAAAAAGTCAAGTAGTTAATTGAAAAAGATTTAAAAATCAATTTTGAAAAGATAAGAAGTTAGAAAAGATTTTGAAATTGATTTTGAAAAATATATGATTGAAATTTATTTTGAAAAAGATTTGAAAAGGAAATTAAAAAGATTTGATTTTTGAAATTAAAGTTGATTACTTGACTAACAAGAAACCAAAAGATATGATTCTAGAATTTAAAGTTTGAACCTTTCTTAATAGGCAAGTAACAACTTGAAAATTTTTGAATCAAAACATTAAATGTTAGTATTAATTTCGAAAATATGAAATAAAAATAAGAAAAATATTTTGAAAATCAAATTTTAAAATTTTTGAAAATATTAAGAAGGAAATTGAAAAAGATTTGATTTTTTAAAAAAAATATTTGAAAAGATAGAATTTTTAAATTTAAAATTTGACTTGACTAATAAGAAACAATTAAATTTTAAAATTTTTTATTAAATCAATTCAAAATTTCGAAATTTATGAGAAGAATAAGGGAAAGATATATTTTTTATTTTTGAATTTTTATGAGGAGAGAGAAAAACATAAAAAATGATGCAAAACACAAGAAATTAAGATCAAATTTAATAATGCAAGCAAGAACACTTTGAATGTCAATATGAACACCAAGAACACTTTGAAGATCATGATGAACATCAAGAACTTATTTTTGAAAACTTTTAAGAAAAGAAAAACATGCAAGACAACAAACTTAAAAATTTTTAATCTATAGACACTAGTAATTCAAGAATGCACATGAAAAATAAGAAAAGACACCAAACAAGAAAATTTAAAGATCAAACAAAGAGAATCAACAAGAACAACTTGAAGATCAATGAAAAACACCATGCATGAATTTTCGAAAATAAAAAAAATACAATTGACACCAAACTTAAAATTTGACACTAGACTCAAACAAAAAACACAAAATTTTTGGTTTTTTTTTTATGTTATGAAATTTTTTTGTATTTTTCGAAAATTAATTGGAAAAAAAGAAAATAAATAAATTCAAAATTTTTAATAGGAATTCCAGGAATCATGCAATGTTAGTCTAAAGCTTCTGTCTAAAAAGATTAGACATGGCTAGCCAAGCTTCAGCAGGACATTACATACAACAGCCAAATTGATGGGAATCAACTAGCTCCTGTGATAATAAAAGCATCATCTGAAACTCTAGAATTCATTCTTAAAAATTCTAAAGAATTTTTTGAAAACTAAACATATTTTATTTTGTTCTTCAGAAAAAAAATTTTATTTATCATTTTTTTTGAATTTTTCTAAAATAAAAAGCTTAAAAATAAAATAAAATTACCTAATCTGAGCAAGAAGATGAACCGTCAGTTGTCCAAACTCGAACAATCACCGGCAACGGCGCCAAAAACTTGGTGCACAAAATTTTGATTTCAATGGCGCCAATTAACCAGCAAGTGCACTGGGTCGTCCAAGTAATAAACCTTACGTGAGTAAGGGTCGATCCCACGGAGATTGTCAGGTTGAAGCAAGCTATGGTCATCCTTGTAAATCTCAGTCAGGCAGATTCAAATGGTTATGAAATTTTGATAATTAAAATATAAAAAAAAATAAAATAGGATAGAGATACTTATGTAATTCATTGGTGGGAATTTTAGATAAGAGTCTGGAGAAGCTTTGTTGCTTCTAAACTTATGCTTTCCTACTGCCTTCTTCCAACCATGCGTTACCTCCTTCCATGGCAAGCTGTATGATCCTCTTGGATGAAAATAAATCCATATGCGCTGTCACCGCACGGCTAATCATTTGTCGGTTCCCGCTAGCGTCGGAATAAGACCATTGTCCTTTTGCACACTGTCACTTGTGCCCCACATTCGCAGGTTTGAAGCTCGTCATAGTCATCCCTTTCCAGATCCTACTCGGATAACCACAGATAAGGTTTAGACTTTCCGGATCCTGGATCCTACTCGGAATACCACAGACAAGGTTTAGACTTTCTGGATCCCAAGAATGGCTACAAATAATTCTAGCCTATACCACGAAGGTTCTAATCTTAGATTAGAAACCCAAGAGAACATACTCCAGCTGTCGTCCAATGACTACATTGAACATCATGTAGATCGCTTTGTGGTTGTCAGGCACGCGACCTTGGCTAAGCGAGTAACGAAGATTGGGTGATTGTCACTGGTCACCCCTTCATTCAGACTTAACTGAATTAAGTACGAGAGTATTGATGTGTGGAAAATGATCCAACACAAAACTCACCGGCAAGTGTACCGGGTCGCATCAAGTAATAATAACTCACATGAGTGAGGTCGATCCCACAGGGATTGAAGGATTGAGCAATTTTAGTTTAGTGGTTGATTTAGTCAAGCGAATCAAGTATTGGTTGAGTGGTTTGTGCTTTGCAGAAACTAAATTGCATGAATTGTAAAAGGGGAAGGGGAAATTGCAGTAAATTAAAGAACAGGAAAGTAAAGGAGCTGAATCTTAAAGTGCAAGTAATGTAAATTGCAGAAACTTAGATTGCAAGAAATGTAAATGACTGAATCTTAAAGTGCAAGTAATGTAGATTGCTTGAATTGTAAAGGGGATTGGGAGTTGGGTTCGCAGAATTTAGACAAGAACAAGTAAATTGCATTAAACAGTAAAAGAGAAAATTAAATTGTAGTGAAGTAGATCTTGAGTAAAATGCTTTGAGAATTTAAAAACAGAGAAAGCAGTGCTTAATTTGTAGCAAAGTAAAAGAGGTTGAAGATCTCAGGGTGGAAGAGACTAGATAACAAGTCTAGATCTCAAATCCTTCCTTGATCCAACAAGAATAAATGCAAAAGAAACTGAAAAATAAATTGCAGAAAGAGTAGAAGATGAAGCAGTAAATTAAACAGCAATTCAATTATGCAGAGAATTAAAACAAGATCTCAAGGTGAGATTGAAACAGAAGTTCTTCAATTCTTCACCCAAGATCAAAAGCAAGAAAAAATAAAAGAGTGCTCAAGCAAGATCCAAGAAGAAGAGAGCTCAATTCCCCTTCTCAATTCTCCCAGAAAATTCAAAGTAAAAGCTCCAAAATGAAAATGAAAACTCTCAAGTAAAAAATCCCAATAGTCAGAAGTTCAAAAGTAAAAGTCAAAGGTCCTAATTTCATCAAACTAACTCCTATTTATACACTTTCTATTCTTGGATTTTAGAATTTGGGTGGGCTTTTGATTTGGTGAAGAAATGAATTAAATTGGAATTTTAATCCAATTTTGTAGCCCAAATTGCACCTCCAGGGGAAAGCTCAGTTGGAAAATCCAACTTAGCTTTCAAGCATGCTTCATCCGTGTCAAATTGGTGCGCCCAGCCTTGTTTGGGTGTCAATTGTATTAGAGCTCAGTTGGAAAATCCAACTTAGCTCTAGACCGTGTCATGATGCGCAAGGCTTCCTTCTTGGTGCACCAAAATGTGTGTCACAGCTCCCTTGGTGTGCAAACTTGTGCACCAAAGTGTGGGGAAGAATGGGAGTGGCAATGCTCAGTTGGAAAAAGCAACTGAGCTTTCTTGTAGCGCTTTGCTTGAGAGTTCAAGGTCCCAGGTTCAACACTTGGTGGAGGAAGCCTTGGAGCTAATTTCCTTGGTTGAGTGGGTGTTTCTCCCTTGTGTTTCCAAGAGTTCCCAAGTTCGAAACTTGGAGGAAGCATTTAAGCTATTTTTCCTTGATTTTCCTTGCAAGCTTGATGGTACTCCTTCCTTATGTTTCAAAGAATACCCAAGTTCAAATCCTGGAGGAAGCATTCTAGCTATTTATTCTTGAATTCCCTTGCAAGGAGTAGCGTGTGGTTCCAAGTTCGAACCATGGAGGATGCATTTTGGCCATTTCTTCTTGAATTTCCTTGCGAGGTGAGTTCCTTGCTTCTCCTTGGTCCTTGGATCGAATCTTGTTGGCTTCATCCCTTGGAATTTCTTCTTGAATTAATATGGAGAAGTCCCGATAAAGTTAACTTAGTTAACTTAGCTTTGCACCATTTCCTTGCTTTCTTTAGTGCTCAGTTAACTATTTTAACTTAGCTTTGTACCTTGCCTTCTCCTTTCATTCCTTGTGAAGCTCAGTTTGCTTTCTCAACTTAGCTTCCCTTTCTTCCTTGATGTGGTTATGGTTTTTCTTCCCTTTGCCACACTTTCTCTTTCCTTGGGCACGGTTCTTGCCTCCTTTGGAACGCTTTTTGTTTTCCTTGGGCACGCTTCATAAGCCACGCTTTTCTTGTTTTCTTCTTTCTTCACCTATAATTAACCAAATCAACTAATCAAAGTATCACCAAATTCACAAGGTTTATAAATTGATTAATTATCAATTAAATTTAGCTTAAACCTCATGATTTAGCATCAATTAAATGGTGGTTGTTTGAATCAAAGAAGTCATGCATTTTCATTCCAAATTACTTACTTAGAATGCAAGAAAGTGCATAAAACCTAATAAAAACAAAGAAAAAGGCTAGTGAAACTAGGCTAAGATGACTTGTCATCACAACACCAAACTTAAAACTTGCTTGTCCCCAAGCAAGGAGATAATTATGCTCAAAGGTTCTTTCAATTAGAAAAGATTTGAAGAATACATGTGCTATCCTGAGAGTGAAGTGATTAAGTGACAGTGGGGTGAACTCTAAATTATATGCTCATGCAAGGGCTTCAGTGCTTACTAGTCCCTACATCTTGAAAGTCTTAGGTCTTAGGATTTTCATCCAAATGATATCATGGAGATCTCTCTATAGGTAATCACCTTGAAGCAGCTTATAGTTTCTGTGCTTTGGCCTTGACTCTAAGTGTCATGTCTCAAAGCGGCTTTTTAGATAAGCTTTCAATCAATACTCCTAAACCAGTTGGTTTTAAGGTATTAAGTGTTAAAGCACCCCTAAGGATTTACTTGCTCAAGCCTCTCTCTTTGACACAATTCGACCATAAGCATTTACTAGGATAACAACTCTTTGAGTTTTTGTTTCTTCTTTCTTTTCTGCCTAGTAATTGATGCTCAGAGCCTTGGGCCATGTTCTTTCATTTTTTTTTTTGTGTTTTCTTTCTTTTGTTTGCTGCTTCTTGGATCAATAAATGTTTGAGAATCTCCACAATACTTCTTTGAACTCTATGTCCTGCCTATGAGCTCCCATACAAGTTTTCATAAGTATGCAACCTCAATGCATAATCACACAACCAGAACTACCACTTCTCCTAATCTTTTGCTTGCCTCAAAATTGTTTAATTCCTCAATCCCTCTTTTCAAAGAACTTTCATGTGATGCATTTTTTTGAAATCTTGAGTGCATGCAGTTTTTTTAAAAGTGTAGTGTTGTGAATAAACAAACATCTTAATTATTGAAGTATAGAGAACTGCATTAAACAGACAGACAGACAGGGACACAATATCGCTTTCGATCACAGCAATATCTGATAATTATTGAACAATACAACCTTTTGGAGTTTACTTGATGTCCTCCTCCTCATCATCATCATTGCTGGTCCTCATATTCCTCTTTCATCTCTTTGGTTGATGATGCTTAATCCTTCCAAAAACTTGTATGATACTCTGCAATGAGATTGAAAGTTGCTTGTTCCCCAAGCACTTGAAAGAAGAAATGGTTAGCATGCATGATTTATTTGTGGGCCTTTGAACTTACTTTGGTGTGGGAACACCAAACTTAGTACCTTGCCAATGGTTCTCATGCATCAAATTAACCATGTGTGAAACTCTTTTTCTTTTTTTTTCAAAAGCAATAATACTAACACCTGGAGAACAGACATAGGTTAAGTGGTTTTTCTAATTACTTGGAGCTAACAACCATTTGTGCAGAAGGTGAGAATGAGTTTTCAAAAGAGATTTTTGGTGGAACACCAAACTTAGAATCCTTCATTCTCCCTTATATTGTTTTGGTGTGCAACACCAAACTTAGCTTTTTGCAATATAGAGAAAGTTACTTAGCCTTTTTATTAAATGGAAAGAAAACTACCTCAGGTTGGGTTGCCTCCCAACAAGCGCTTCTTTATTGTCATTAGCTTGACATTCTCCATTCTATTGATCATGGAAGTTGAGGCTTCTGTTGCCTTTGGTTTCCTCCTCTTACTGTGGGCTTTTCCTTGATGATTGTTTCTTTTCCCGTAGCCCTCTTCTCACTTGCCTTTATGATTGCTTTCCCTTTCTCACACCTGGCAACTTTCACATTGTCTTTTAGGTTGTCTTCAGTGGCTCTGGGGGAAGTATTTACCATCCTATCACCTATTTCAACAATGTGCCTAGCCAATTGTTGCATTTGCTTCTCAACTCTTCTTATTGAGGCCTCCTGGTCCTTCATTGTCACCTCTTGGTGCTTCATCATTCTCTCTATTAAGATCTCCAAGTTGGTGATCCTCTGAGAATCTTGTGAGATTAGTTGGTTGTAGGGTGTTGGGGGTTGGAAGGGTGGGTGTTGTGGTGGTGTGTGGTGGTTGTTATTGGTATGGTGATGTTTTTGCTGATTTGTGAAGTTGGGGTTGTTGTAATTGAGATCCCTGTGTCTTTGATTTTGGTGTTCGACCCCCCTCCAGTTGGAATGAGTTCTCCAGGGTGGGGTGTACACATCATTCTGAGACCTGTATTGGAACATGCCAGAGGAACTATTTGGAGAGTGTGATTGCTCATAACTTTGTTTAGCTTGATTACAACCGTATGAGTTTTGAGCTAGGTTGTCTGCATGTATTACAGCAGTTTTCAGCTCATTGATTTTTTTGACCAACATATCTAGTTGTTGTAAATTTTGCTGATGCATCTGCTTATTTTGGTTCATGACTGCACGAACAACTTCAATTTCCTTCTCTTGTGTGAATGGTTGCACTTCTGCCTCTGGTTTAACAATTCTCTGAGGTGGTTTCAACTTGACTAGGAGTTCACTCATTAGTTCTTCCCATCTGATGATGCTTCCTTGTGGGAAAGCTTCAAACCATTGAGCAACATCATTTATAGTGATGGATGGGTGCTTCAAATTATGGGTTGCATTATCACCTAAGGTGGGGACATTACTCCCATGATTACTGGAATTTGTTGAGTTCCCCTCCATGATCTGCACAATCACAAACGGTCCAAATGAAGATAGAGTATACTCATGCCAGAATATGATTGGATGATTAGTTGACACAATGTGTCAAACAGATGATAAACTTGAAAGATTAATGGAAGAAAATTGCTTCCCTCATATATTCAACAGGCACAAGCATGAGAATCACACAAAGCCAGCGGAATCAAGAAAACTTCACTCTATTGCTAAAGTGAAGTTTCAGTTAGCTCAGGCAAAAATTTAAACAGTTAGTGGGTTAGTCAAAAATTTAAGAAACAGAAAAGAAAAAATGCTTGATCTAGATCTTCACTTCACTTAATCATTGTCAATCTAATCAATCCCTGGCAACGGCGCCAAAAACTTGATGTGTGGAAAACGATCCAACACAAAACTCACCGGCAAGTGTACCGGGTCGCATCAAGTAATAATAACTCACATGAGTGAGGTCGATCCCGCAGGGATTGAAGAATTGAGCAATTTTAGTTTAGTGGTTGATTTAGTCAAGCGAATCAAGTATTGGTTGAGTGGTTTGTGCTTTGCAGAAACTAAATTGCATGAATTGTAAAAGGGGAAGGGGAAATTGCAGTAAATTAAAGAACAGGAAAGTAAAGGAGCTGAATCTTAAAGTGCAAGTAATGTAAATTGCAGAAACTTAGATTGCAAGAAATGTAAATGACTGAATCTTAAAGTGCAAGTAATGTAGATTGCTTGAATTGTAAAGGGGATTGGGAGTTGGGTTTGCAGAATTTAGACAAGAACAAGTAAATTGCATTAAACAGTAAAAGAGAAAATTAAATTGTAGTGAAGTAGATCTTGAGTAAAATGCTTTGAGAATTTAAAAACAGAGAAAGCAGTGCTTAATTTGCAGCAAAGTAAAAGAGGTTGAAGATCTCAGGGTGGAAGAGACTACATAACAAGTCTAGATCTCAAATCCTTCCTTGATCCAACAAGAATAAATACAAAAGAAACTGAAAAATAAATTGCAGAAAGAGTAGAAGATGAAGCAGTAAATTAAACAGCAATTCAATTATGCAGAGAATTAAAACAAGATCTCAAGGTGAGATTGAAACAGAAGTTCTTCAATTCTTCACCCAAGATCAAAAGCAAGAAAAAATAAAAGAGTGCTCAAGCAAGAACCAAGAAGAAGAGAGCTCAATTCCCCTTCTCAATTCTCCCAGAAAATTCAAAGTAAAAGCTCCAAAAGGAAAATGAAAACTCTCGAGTAAAAAATCCCAATAGTCAGAAGTTCAAAAGTAAAAGTCAAAGGTCCTAATTACATCAAACTAACTCCTATTTATACACTTTCTATTCTTGGATTTTGGAATTTGGGTGGGCTTTTGATTTGGTGAAGAAATGAATTAAATTGGAATTTTAATCCAATTTTGTAGCCCAAATTGCACCTCCAGGGGAAAGCTCAGTTGGAAAATCCAACTTAGCTTTCAAGCATGCTTCATCCGTGTCAAATTGGTGCGCCCAGCCTTGTTTGGGTGTCAATTGTATTAGAGCTCAGTTGGAAAATCCAACTTAGCTCTAGACCGTGTCATGATGCGCAAGGCTTCCTTCTTGGTGCGCCAAAATGTGTGTCACAGCTCCCTTGGTGTGCAAACTTGTGCGCCAAAGTGTGGGGAAGAATGGGAGAGGTAATGCTTAGTTGGAAAAACCAACTGAGCTTTCTTGTAGCGCTTTGCTTGAGAGTTCAAGGTCCCAAGTTCAACACTTGGTGGAGGAAGCCTTGGAGCTAATTTCCTTGGTTGAGTGGGTGTTTCTCCCTTGTGTTTCCAAGAGTTCCCAAGTTCGAAACTTGGAGGAAGCATTTAAGCTATTTTTCCTTGATTTTCCTTGCAAGCTTGATGGTACTCCTTCCTTATGTTTCAAAGAATACCCAAGTTCAAATCCTGGAGGAAGCATTCTAGCTATTTATTCTTGAATTCCCTTGCAAGGAGTAGCGTGTGGTTCCAAGTTCGAACCATGGAGGATGCATTTTGGCCATTTCTTCTTGAATTTCCTTGCGAGGTGAGTTCCTTGCTTCTCCTTGGTCCTTGGTTCGAATCTTGTTGGCTTCATCCCTTGGAATTTCTTCTTGAATTAATATGGAGAAGTCCCGATAAAGTTAACTTAGTTAACTTAGCTTTGCATCATTTCCTTGCTTTCTTTAGTGCTCAGTTAACTATTTTAACTTAGCTTTGTACCTTGCCTTCTCCTTTCATTCCTTGTGAAGCTCAGTTTGCTTTCTCAACTTAGCTTCCCTTTCTTCCTTGATGTGGTTATGCTTTTTCTTCCCTTTGCCACGCTTTCTCTTTCCTTGGGCACGGTTCTTGCCTCCTTTGGAACGCTTTTTGTTTCCCTTGGGCACGCTTCATAAGCCACGCTTTTCTTGTTTTCATAAGTATGCAACCTCAATGCATAATCACACAACCAGAACTACCACTTCTCCTAATCTTTTGCTTGCCTCAAAATTGTTTAATTCCTCAATCCCTCTTTTCAAAGAACTTTCATGTGATGCATTTTTTTGAAATCTTGAGTGCATGCAGTTTTTTTAAAAGTGTAGTGTTGTGAATAAACAAACATCTTAATTATTGAAGTATAGAGAACTGCATTAAACAGACAGACAGACAGGGACACAATATCACTTTCGATCACAGCAATATCTGATAATTATTGAACAATACAACCTTTTGGAGTTTACTTGATGTCCTCCTCCTCATCATCATCATTGCTGGTCCTCATATTCCTCTTTCATCTCTTTGGTTGATGATGCTTAATCCTTCCAAAAACTTGTATGATACACTGCAATGAGATTGAAAGTTGCTTGTTCCCCAAGCACTTGAAAGAAGAAATGGTTAGCATGCATGATTTATTTGTGGGCCTTTGAACTTACTTTGGTGTGGGAACACCAAACTTAGTACCTTGCCAATGGTTCTCATGCATCAAATTAACCATGTGTGAAACTCTTTTTCTTTTTTTTTCAAAAGCAATAATACTAACACCTGGAGAACAGACATAGGTTAAGTGGTTTTTCTAATTACTTGGAGCTAACAACCATTTGTGCAGAAGGTGAGAATGAGTTTTCAAAAGAGATTTTTGGTGGAACACCAAACTTAGAATCCTTCATTCTCCCTTATATTATTTTGGTGTGCAACACCAAACTTAGCTTTTTGCAATATAGAGAAAGTTACTTAGCCTTTTTATTAAATGGAAAGAAAACTACCTCATGTTGGGTTGCCTCCCAACAAGCGCTTCTTTATTGTCATTAGCTTGACATTCTCCATTCTATTGATCATGGAAGTTGAGGCTTCTGTTGCCTTTGGTTTCCTCCTCTTACTGTGGGCTTTTCCTTGATGATTGTTTCTTTTCCCGTAGCCCTCTTCTCACTTGCCTCTATGATTGCTTTCCCTTTCTCACACCTGGCAACTTTCACATTGTCTTTTAGGTTGTCTTCAGTGGCTCTGGGGGAAGTATTTACCATCCTATCACCTATTTCAACAATGTGACTAGCCAATTGTTGCATTTGCTTCTCAACTCTTCTTATTGAGGCCTCCTGGTCCTTCATTGTCACCTCTTGGTGCTTCATCATTCTCTCTATTAAGATCTCCAAGTTTGTGATCCTTTGAGAATCTTGTGAGATTAGTTGGTTGTAGGGTGTTGGGGGTTGGAAGGGTGGGTGTTGTGGTGGTGTGTGGTGGTTGTTATTGGTATGGTGATGTTTTTGCTGATTTGTGAAGTTGGGGTTGTTGTAATTGAGATCCCTGTGTCTTTGATTTTGGTGTTCGACCCCCCTCCAGTTGGAATGAGTTCTCCAGGGTGGGGTGTACACATCATTCTGAGACCTGTGTTGGAACATGCCAGAGGAACTATTTGGAGAGTGTGATTGCTCATAACTTTGTTCAGCTTGATTACAACCGTATGAGTTTTGAGCTAGGTTGTATGCATGTATTACAGCAGTTTTCAGCTCATTGATTTTTTTGACCATGGAGGATGCATTTTGGCCATTTCTTCTTGAATTTCCTTGCAAGGTGAGTTCCTTGCTTCTCCTTGGTCCTTGGTTCGAATCTTGTTGGCTTCATCCCTTGGAATTTCTTCTTGAATTAATATGGAGAAGTCCCGATAAAGTTAACTTAGTTAACTTAGCTTTGCACCATTTCCTTGCTTTCTTTAGTGCTTAGTTAACTATTTTAACTTAGCTTTGTACCTTGCCTTCTCCTTTCATTCCTTGTGAAGCTCAGTTTGCTTTCTCAAGTTAGCTTCCCTTTCTTCCTTGATGTGGTTATGCTTTTTCTTCCCTTTGCCACGCTTTCTCTTTCCTTGGGCATGGTCCTTGCCTCCTTTGGAACGCTTTTTGTTTCCCTTGGGCACGCTTCTTAAGCCACGCTTTTCTTGTTTTCTTCTTTCTTCACCTATAATTAACCAAATCAACCAATCAAAGTATCACCAAATTCACAAGGTTTATAAATTGATTAATTATCAATTAAATTTAGCTTAAACCTCATGATTTAGCATCAATTAAATGGTGGTTGTTTGATTCAAAGAAGTCATGCATTTTCATTCCAAATTACTTACTTAGAATGCAAGAAAGTGCATAAAACCTAATAAAAACAAAGAAAAAGGCTAGTGAAACTAGGCTAAGATGACTTGTCATCAAGTATATCTTGGAGAAGAAGTAGGCGTGAATTGAATAGAAAAACAGTAGTAATTGCATTAAGTCATGAAGAACATCAGAGCTCCACACCTTAATCTATGAGGTGTAGAAACTCCACCGTAGAAAATACATAAGTGAAAGGTCTACGCATGGCCGTGAGGCCAGCCTCCAAACATGTCATATAAGTTCCAAATATAAAAGATCAAAAGATCAAAATATGTAAAATAAGTCTCTAGAAGTAGTTTTTATACTAAACTAGTAGCCTAGGGTTACAGAAAATGAGTAACAAAGTGCAGATAGTGTAAAAATCCACTTTCGGGGCCCACATGGTGTGTGCTTGGGCTGAGCATTGAAGCTTTTTCGTGCTTAGGCTTTTCCTGGAGTTAAATGCCAGCGTTGGTGCCAGTTTGGGCGTTTAACTCCAATTTTGGTGCCAGTTTGGGCATTTTACGCCAAGATGTTTTAGGCTGTCTTTGGATGCCAGTTTGGGCCATCAAATCTCGGGCAAAGTATGGACCATTATATATTTCTGGAAAGCCCAGGATGTCTACTTTCCAATGCAATTGAGAGCACGCCAATTGGGTTTCTGTAGCTCTAGAAAATCCACTTCCAGTGTAGGGAGGTCAGAATCTAACTGCATCTGCAGTCCTTTTTCAGCCTCTGAATCAGATTTTTGCTCAGGTCCCTCAATTTCAGCCAGAAAATACCTGAAATCACTAAAAAACACACAAACTCATAGTAAAGTCCAGAAATGTGATTTTTGAATAAAAACTAATAAAAAGGGTATAAATTAAAACATACTAATAAAAAAGGTATAAATTATCCGCTCATCAGAGGCCATTCTTGAGGACCTCTAGATTCAAATAGGATGTCTATTCTGGGAGCTGACTAGGATCATAAGGTTAAGATAGGGCTAGGCTTTCTCTCATGGACCTTTTTCACGGAAGAGTTGTTAGCTTTAGTCTTGATGAAGCCATGAGACACCCGCCGGAGAATCATTCCATATTCCGGTGTGACTTAATTGACAATGTTGTGGCCGAAATGCATTATTCAAATATTGATGAAAAGATTGAAGAATCAAGTGTGTGGAGCCCCCACGAATGTGAAGAGAACACCATACCCCCTCCAGATCTACCGGAAGTTCAAATGCCAAGTCAAGAACAATATGTAGAGTTGAAGCCACTACCGCCCCATCTAAAATATGCCTATCTTGATGAAGCTCACAAGTTCCCAGTAATTGTTGCAAGGGAACTCACTCCTCCACAAGAAGAGAAGTTGCTTAATGTTTAGAGGAAGAACAAAAGAGCTATAGGATGGAGCTTGGCAGATTTAGTGGGCATAAGCTGCCAAGTGTGTGAGCACTGAATCTTCTTGGAAGAAGGAGCTAGACCCATTCGGCAACCTCAAAGACGTTTGAATCCTACCATTCTAGAGGTTGTAAAGAAGGAGGTAACCCGGTTATTAGAGGCGGACATCATTTACCCCATTTCGGATAGTGAATGGGTAAGTCCCGTCCAAGTTTTGCGAAAGAAGTCCGGGGTGACCACAATCAAGAATGAGAGCGGGGAGCTTATAGCTACAAGGGTGAAAAACTCATGGCAGGTATGTATTGACTACCGGTGTTTGAACACGGCCACTAGGAAGGATCACTTTTTGCTACCGTTTATCGATCAAATGCTTGATTGGCTATCCGGTAAACCTTATTATTGTTTTCTAGATGGCTATTCGGGGTATTTTCAAATCCACATTGCTTTAGAGGATCAAGAAAAAACAACATTTACGTGCCCCATTGGAACTTATACCTACAAGCGTATGCCGTTCGGCTTATGCAATGCACCGGCAACTTTCCAAAGGTGCATGATAAGCATATTTGCTGATCTTCTAGAGCAATGTATGGAGGTATTCATGGATGACTTCACCGTCTATGGGGACTCTTTTGATCAATGCTTGGATAACCATGCAAAAGTGTTGGAAAGATGTACTAAATCGAAAACTTTGGATGGAGCCCAATCCAATTACACTACCACCGAGAAAGAGTTGTTGGCTATTGTCTTCACTTTGGATAAATTCCGAGCGTATCTACTTGGTTCCAAGGTGGTAGTGTACTCAGATAATGCGGCGTTAAAATATTTGTTGGCTAAAAAAGAATCCAAACCAAGGTTGATTAGATGGGTTTTGTTATTGCAAGAATTTGACCTAGAAATTCAGGATAGGAGTGGTTCGCAAAACCTAGTGGCAGATCACTTGAATCGCCTTGAGCACACCAAAGGCGATGCCACTCCTATTAATGACTCTTTCCCCTTTGAGGGCTTGCAAGCAATCTCGGAAGTCATACCTTGGTACGCGCCAATTGCCAATTACTTGGTGTCTCGCACCTTTCCTCCTAATCTCTCCAAACATCAAAAGGACAAGCTAAAAAGCGAATCCAAATATTATGTATGGGATGACCCATACCTATGGAGATATGGTGCAGATCAAGGAATTCGCAGGTGCATTCCACAAACTGAATTTCAATCAATCATGGAAGCTTGCCACTCCTACGAAGGAGGAGGCCATTATGGACCTCAAAGGACGGCGAGGAAAATCCTAGATTGTAGATTTTGGTGGCCAACCCTTTTCAAGGACTCTTCTCTCTTTTGTAAATCTTATTCTCAATGTCTTAGATTTGGTAACATCTCCAAGAAGGATGAAATACCCCAACAAACCATGCTATTTTGTGAGATTTTTGATGTGTGGGGTATCGAATTCATGAGGCCATTCCCAAATTCTAGTGGCTTTCTCTACATTCTACTAGCCATTGATTATGTGTCCAAATGAGTGGAAGCGATACCCACCCAGACGGACGATGCTAATGTGGTCCTTTATTTTGTAAGAAATAACATTATTTGTCGATTCGGGTCACCACGAGAAATTGTGAGCGACCAAGGATCACATTTTTGCAACAAGAGAATAGAAGGATTAATGAAGAAATGTGGTATCATGCATAAAGTAGCCACGGCCTATCACCCACAAACAAACGGCCAAGCCGAGGTTTCCAATCGGGAGATTAAATGAATATTGGAAAGGATTGTGAAGCCTCATCGAAAGCATTGGAGTGCCAAGCTCACCGATGCACTATGGGCCTACTGAACGGCTTACAAGATGCCAATTGGCATGAGCCCCTTTCGGTTTGTCTATGGCAAAGCTTGCCACCTACTGGTGGACATAGAGCACAAAGCATATTGGGCCATCAAGGAGTGCAATTCAAGTTTGGGAGGGGCCGGAATCGAGAGAAAGTTACAACTAGTGGAATTAGAGTGTTTGAGGCTAGAAGCCTATGAGAACTCTAGACTTTACAAGGAGAGGATGAAAGCCGTGCATGATAAGAACATAAGAGGAAGAGAATTTAAAGCCGGCGAATTAGTCCTTCTCTACAATTCAAGATGGGAAGGACCTTATACAGTAGAAAAAGCGGAGCCATACGGTGTCTATCACTTGCGCTATCCTTCAAGCTCCGACATTTTCAAGGTCAATGGGCATCGTCTAAAGTTGTATCATGGTGAAAAGATGAAAAACAACGAAGAGATGGAGGTGTTCCTTTTGGAAGATGCACCTAATGGCAAAGAGAATTGAGCTAGTGGCCGTCCAACTTAAGGACGTTAAACAAAAGTGCTAGGTGGGAGACACCCCACCATGGTGAGATCTACCATTTTCTCTCTTTTGTATATATAGTCTTGAACTCTTGCTTGATTTGGTAAATGCTTAATTTTTGAGATTGCTTAGATAGACTCTATTATGCTAAATTGTGATTTTCATGAAGATTTGCATTGATCAGGTTGAATTATTGGTACCAAAGAAACACTCCATTTTTAGGTGTTGTGTAACGACCCAATTTCTGGTACGTCATGATCATACTAGAAACTGAGCGCTACCAACTTGTCTTCCTAATTATTATCTATTATTTATCATATGAGCCTGATTCGTTGTTAAAAACGTAGTTATTTTACGAGGTACTTTTTTTTAAAAACGTTTGGATTAACAAACAGTATCATTCATAATCAATTCCCAACTGATAATATATAAAACAATTATAAACAACCACACATAAATACATCACAAGTAGTTGACAATATTCGGTGATCCAGCCTTTATTAGAGTATAGACTTTTTGTTAGAACACCCCTAGACATAGCTAGATAATAACTATATACATATATACATACAATATCCCAGGTCCTGACCTGTTCAAGAAGTCCCTAAGCTGGCGCCCAGGCTAGCCTAGACTCTATACTCACCTAGTCCCTCTAAACTACTAAAGCGAGGGAAAGTATGTTCTAAGTCTTCAAAACTCAAGTCAAGTGGAACGTCATCAAAAGGTGAATCATCATCTTCTACTCCTCTGCACGATCAGACATTGCCATATGACATCACTCAAGTACCTCATCAAGTAGCCACATAACAAGAGTCTCGTACATAGGATTTAGGTTAAAGTTCGCGTACAAACGGCGTGCAGATATTGGCTGGTCTCACCGTTTATACATATGAACAGAGAACGGGATTCTCCCTAGACTCAGAAGACTACCTAGAGCAGAATTCTCTTTATGAACGGTCATTAACGAACTACGGAAGGATACTCTTGCTTCCATCTGGAGGGGGAAGGGAGAGAAAAGGGGTAAGAACTGGGAGTTCTTAGTAGGGTCGGGGTTATTAGTTACGTTCATTTACTTGGGGTCGATTAGTAGACAAATAACATAATATAGTGAAGCAGTAAACAGAAGATAAAGATGGAAAGAGAAAGTAGAGACAATAGAAAGTAGAACACAAACAAAAGAATACAATAAAACACAGAAATAGCATGCAAGCAGACAAACATAAAGAAATATACCACACACAGAAAGGAATGCAACAGAGAATGATGCGCAGACAAGAATGATGCATGTCTAGCCCTAGTGCAGGTAATGAGCTCATTTGTCAGTTTCTACCCGCTCCCGACATAACCCGAAGCAGCTGAAACGGGTATGGCTTTCCAGTTGGCTATACCCCTGTGTATAGGAAATAACCCCTCTGCCACCACAGGGTCCACTGCACGCAGGAAATAACACATCTGCCACTGCAGGGATGTATGCCGACACACCTTCTGTATACAGGAAATAACCCATCTGCCACTACAGAAATGGAACAGCTGGTCACGGTACTTCTATAGCAGGAAATAACCCCTCTGCCTTACAGAAATAAAATATGGATATGTACTGCAGGAAAGCGTTCTCAGTGGTCGCACCACTATCTATCTGACTGACTTCACGCAGTAGATCATCATACAAGTATATCCGGCGTTGCCTTAGCACAACAAATGAATAAACACATCTCTTGGGCCTACAGAAATAGCACTCCCGTAAGTGAACTTCGGCTTACAAGGATAGTCTAAACACATCACAACAACTTTCTGTGGTGAACTTCGGCCTACAAAAATAACACCTCTGTAAGTGAACTTCGGCTTACAGAAATAGCGCCCCTGTAAGTGAACTTCGGCTTACAGGTATCACAATTCTCTGTAGGTGAACTTCGGCCTATAGGAGCAACACCCTGAGATACACAATTGATATTCACTGCAGGTGAACTTCGGCCTACAGGAATAACAACTCACTGTAGGTGAACTTGGCCCTACAGGATCTCTAGGGCAATGGAAAAGCAGCAGATGAACATCCAACCGAACATCATGCTACAAGGCTTAACTCTTTATTCTTATACTCTTCTCTTTATATCTCTTTACTCTGTTCTGGTTTCTCTTTTCTCTGTATCTCTTTACTCTGTTTTAATTACTCTATTATCTGTATCCCTTTTCTCTTCTCTGATTACTCTTTTCATCTGTATCTATATTATTCTTTTTCTCTTTATCTCTTTACTTTACTCTGGTTACTCTGTTCTCTGTGTTACTTTATTCTGCTCTGATTTCTCTACTTAACTTGTGTATTTAAAGCTTATGTAAATTTTGGTATGAATAGTTAGTCTGTCCCAAGTATAGGTTCATTTAGTCTATACTGAAACAATTTAACTTTTCATATAATACCTAACCCTATTCGCGACTCAAGTACTAACTAAGTTGCCCTAGTTCGTTCACTAGTCTCTGTCTGTTTTTCTGTCATTAAAACTTTACAAACTTTTCTTTAGTTTTTATCTTTTCTTTAACTTTATATCTTTCCTTTATCTTTGCCTCACTAATATGTTTTTACCACTCCCTAAGTGTTTTATGAAGGTAATTATGAGATTCTGCGCTTAAAGTTGTCTTTCTAAAGCTTTTACAGAAAACTACCTTTTCCGCATTATTTTATTATTTTTATTAAAATATTATTTTTAATTAAATATTATTATTTAATATTTTATTATTATTTATTATTTTATCATTAAATTTTCGAAAATTAACTTACTTTTAATTTTAACCTTTAAAATTCACTTTTTACCACCCGTAACTTTTAATATTTCTACTTTTACCATCCTAACTTCCAGAAATTACCATATAACCCCTCAAACACCAAATTAATTACTTCCTTGCCCTTTTATGAATCAAAAAGGTGTTCTTCATTGTTCTTTATCACACTCAAAGTGTTCTTCATGTTCTTCATAAATTCTTCAGATTCCTTCTCTGTTTTTACCCATTTTTCAGTCTTTTCAGCAACCGATTTTTAATATAATTCATAATAAATTAGCAGCCACTAAAACCCCATCTTTTCTACATGATTTCAACACAAATTAAACCTCAATTTAAGCTTAGCGTTTCGTTTTTCCAGCTGCCCAAGAACATGAACTTTAAAGCTTGAATTTCATCAAATTTCATCAAAATTTCACCAAATTTTCACCAAGAATCAGTCATATATGCAACCAATTTTTAGCACAGCAAATTTATACAACATTCACACAACTCAAACACAAATAATCAAGATTAATTTCGTGACACCCTACCTGGTTTTGCTGCTCCTAATTCAATTAAACTTTCAGGTGGTCCTTAAGCACTTTTTCCTCCTAAATCACATCAAGAACAACTTTAAATCCAAAAACCCTCAACTGACCGAATCTCACTCAGTATGTTAGGAAGAGATATCTCACCTTAGACTTACTGGAAATTCACATTTCTTGGCCCTCAAGTCAAGTTAAGCATGATTCCTAAGGAAGAACATCAAGAAAACACATGTTTTGCATGGTTTTCCTTGAAAACCAAATTGAAATGGGAGGGAGACAGCCATCTCACCTTATTTCCATCCTTGATAAGTTACATGGTTATGTAGAGGAAGAAGAGAGGATCATTTTGGTGAAATCTGAGTTTTGATTTGAGTTTTAGTTCAGAAGAAATCAAGCTTTGAAGATTAAGTGTTCATGAAAGTTTCTCTCTTTTCTCTCTTGTTATTTTCGGCCAAAATGATGAAATGAGACAGCCTTGGAGGTCTTGGGGGTATAAGGTGAGTTGTGATTGGTTGGCTTGGAAGTGGATTAAAATAATATTAAAATATCTCAGGTGTATAACTACTAAAACTAGATGTATCAGAACACTTGCAAAAACATCTTTAAAAATTATTTTCTGAGCTACTAGCATAAATGACACTAGTAACATATTTATTATGAGAATATAACATGTATAATGAGGCCTTAGCATTGCTAAAGTCATCAGAGAGTGCTGGTGCTAAGCTGCACCAGTAAATTGTGAACCCGGTTAAACCGGTTTTCTGTTTTTAACTAAAACAGACCAAGTAACCTTATAATATCATTCAAGCATCTTCTAATACTAATATAATACTAATTTTATACTATTATCTCTCTTCTCTCATGAATCGAGTCCGGTTCATCAAACTGAGACTACTTACGAAAATCAGAATTAAAACTCCTAACCGGTACGGTTCAAAAACTAGGTTCTTCGTCATTGCGTTATCGAGCGTGCCTCAGAAAAGGTTCTATCTTAAAGATGACATAATGACAATGAGGATTGAGATACTTGTTGATATAGAAGAGGTGTTCCCTTTACTGATCTTTTGGCAAAATCCGTGCCTTTGGAAAAGATCTCGCATACTCGAAAATCAGGGCTGTTACATGTTGCATGAAATTTTGGGTATTTTTGTACCCTTCAGCTTGAAAACCTACCACATTTATGATGAAAATGCATTCCTTCATGTCTATGAAAATAAAAAGTAAAAAGTATGCACGCGTGGGCGTACAAGACGTGTCCACGTCGTTGGCCCGGCGCGACTCCTGGTATTTCAAGCAAAGAGTTGTGCCAACTCTGAGCCAGCACTGAGCCCCACGCCTAACCCTACTCACGCATGTGCGCACATGATGCTTACGCGTCCCTGAACTAGATTGCACCATCCATGCGTGGGAGTGCTAGATGCATACGCATCGATTGCGCCTCCTCACTCTCTAGTACATTTTGCCCGAGAGTTATGCAAGAACTGGGCCAACACTGAGCCCCCCACATGACTCATCCCACGCGTACGAGCACTTGCCGCGTCCGCGCCCCTTTGCTGCTCTGCACATGCATGCGTAAGCGTGTATGACGCGTCCGCGTTGGTGGCGCAACCCCAACTCTTCGTATATTTTCCAGAGAGTTGTGCTAGCATCGCGCCACCACTGCGTTGGGAGCATATCCCCCCTCCCATGCGCAAGTGTACCTGACGCTCTCGCGTCCATCTGTTTTCTGCTAACCCCCGTGTGTGCGCACCGTGCGCATGCGCGTCGTTACTCCAATGGCCAACTCATGGTACTTCAACCAGAGAGTTGTGCGAGATTCATGCTGGTACTGTGCCACTGGCGCAATTACTCCCATGCGTGCACGCCACTTGCGCGTACGCGCCCCTTCTTCTTCTGTTGCCCACGCGTACGCGTTGGCGATGCTTTTGCGTCCTTCCTTCCTTCTGCAACATCTACACGCACGCGTGGAGGGCGCGCGTGCGTCGATCTTGCAACGTTCCTTACTTGAAGCGCGCCTATTTTCAAACTTTTCCAATCTTCTTCTTCTCAAGGTACTACCATCTTCCCCTCTTCTCCACCCACTTCTACCAACCCTTCTCACCCATCTTTTTCCCAATTCTCTTCTCCTCTCCTTCCTTACATTCTACATTACTTTCTTTCTCATCTCAAGCTACTACTCACTTTTTTTCTTCTTTGTTTTGTTCCCATTTTTCACTATTTAGTTACATTTCTTTGCATTGCTTCTTAGTTACACTCTCATTCATGCATTTTTGTTCATTTCTTTGCTCTTCTTTTCTATTTGCCATGGGTGTTAAGGGTGGAGTTCTCTCTTGCATTGGTGGGTTCTTTCACTATGTTTTGCTTTCTTTGTACTATGTGGTACTCTATATTGATTGATAATACCTTGTGGGATGCTACATTGTTATATCTCCTCCATTTGCTTATTGCTTGAAGTTGCACACCAAGTGTTTGATGAAAGGCACACATGAGTTTTTGTTTCATATTTGACATCATGCTTTCACCTTAGTGCCCTTTCTCATTCCTTTGCTTGTTCCTATGTGCATTGAGCCTATTGTCTTTCCTCTGTTCCATTCATATGCTCAACCCTTATAACTTGTTTCTTGTTATTGATGCTTGAGTATATACTTCTCATGCCTTTTATTTGCATGCTTATACACCTCTTGCATCACATGCTAAGTGACTTGCAATTATTTTCACTTTGGTCTTGCTTACATGTTGCAGCTGTCATATTTACAAGACACCTATTCTTTTGTGGCCCTCTCTATCACTTGCATGATACTTTCCATGTGTTGTTTCTTTGAGTTTTATGTATGCTCTTTCTTCCTTTTTTTAGGATGGTCCTCACAAAGGATAAAGGAAAGGCACCAAAGAAGCCGGCCACCAAAATGGCACCTCAAAGATCTACCACCAAGGTGCACCAAGCCAAACCGCTCCTCAAGAAGGCGAGGAGCATCATTAGAGTTGATGAACAAGAGAAGGAAAACCCTGCGAGAGATTCTACTAAGTTTCCTAACCGTTATTGTGAGCTCATATTCCCCCTTATGACTGAAAGGAACTATCACCCAGAACCTCTTCTCACCCCTCCGGCCCATATTATTGACTTTGTCATACCCTACATCGAGCGGCGGCAGTGGGGGTTTCTCATGAGAAGACCGCAGGAGGCTAACTTGTCATGGGTGGTGGAGTTTTACTCCAATTACCATTCACCTTCTCTCAATTCCTTATTCGTGCGCCGGAGGCAAGTCCCCGTCTCGAAGGATGCTATTCAAGGAGTACTTAAAACCAGACCATTGGTGGATGGGATAGACGCCTACCAAGAGGTCTTGAAGCAGCGTTGTGAATTTGGTTTCAATTTCGATTGGGATGCCATTCTCTGGGTAATTGCCGAACCAGAAGCAATTTGGATCCAAAGAAGAATGAGATCCCAGCCCAAGGGCATTGACGTGCGCTATCTCACTGTGGAGGCCGAAGCCTGGGCCCAAATCTTATCTTATTATGTGCTTCCAAGCACCCACGGGTCATCTATCACCGCGGAGCTAGCCTTGTTGGTTTGGTGCATACTTACAGAAAAACCGGTCAATATACCCCTTCTTATCCGACAAGCCATGGGTTGTGTCCATACTAGAGGAAACCTACCCTTCCCTGCTTTAGTGACTGAGTTAGTTGCTGCCACCGGTATTCCTCGGGAGACCAAGGATCGGAAGGCACTAATTCCTGTGGTTGGCGATGTCGTCCCATTCGGAAAATATATCAAGCCTCCGACGTACACCGGAAACCTTGACATAGCCAATCCCATGGGCATTCCCACCACTTTATCCGCACCACCTAGATCATCCCACCAACGCCTTGAAGATCTCCATAAGAAGATAGACCAATATAAATGGCGGAAACAATGTCGGTTTGCTTATGTTAAGAAGCTTTTGAGTTTTGTGACCCCACCTGTGGAGGAACTGGAGATTTTCACTTCCACCTCGAACTTGAGTGAAGATAGCTTGGATGGAATGGATAATGGAAGCTCAAAGGACGATCGCCCCTTGCGCCTCACCAATAGCACCGAGGACGGTGCAAATTCTTAAGTGTGGGGAGGTCATTCGACCGGTCTCCGTAGGTAACACCCAACTAAACTTTGATTTTCTTTAGGTAATTAGGGTAGATTGCATGGTTAGGTTTTGCCTTTTGACCATCTTTTGCATGATAGTTATTTCATGTTAGGTCTACTTGGTTAGTCTAATGACTCCCTTCCCAAGAAACTATAATTTTTAGGCAACCCTACCAATTTGAACATTTTTATTGCTAAACTTGCTTGGGGAATGTATTTTGGAACATGGTCTTAGAGTGGAGAACACAAGCAAGTAAGACTTCAGCCAATTGTGTGGTTACATCTTAGAACCACTTATCTTCCTTCTTGTGTGCATTATTCTCATTCTATGATTGTAATCCTTGATTTGCTTGACTCTATATGTCCATTATTGTGTGTATGAATGCATGTATGTGATCGAAGCCATCATTTCACTTAGCCACTTACCCAAATAGCCTTACCTTACAACAGCCTTTGTTAGCCAACTTGAGCCCACGCTTAACCCACTTGTTCTTAATTTTAGCACATTACAAGCCTAAGGCGGAAAACCATAAATGTCCTTATTTGAATCTTTGATTAGCCTAGGCTAATGTGTGGGTGTCATTCAAGTATGGGAAACAGGGGACATTGGTTGGGGTAGGAGCATGTTTTTGTTTTAAGAAAAATATTGGGAAGTGGGTACATACTCATGTGTCTATTGAACATGTAAACCATATGCATTGGTACTTTTCTATATGAATATTTCAAAAAGAAAAAAAAAGAGGAGAAAGAGAAAAACAAAAAGAAAAGAAAAATGAATAATGAAAAAGAAAAAAAGAAAAAAAGATATATATAGAAAAAAAGAAAAAAAAAGAAAAAAAAGGGGACAAAATGCCCCAAAGTAAGGTTCAATAATAATCAATGCATATGTGTAGTGACCAAAGAATAATGCATGAGTATATGGAAAAGTGAGGAATGGGTAGTTAGGTTAGCACTTAAATGTATAGGTTGTATATAGGTTAGGTGGGATGCTTAGGTTAATCAAAGATTTAAATTCTAGCCCACTTATCCGTACATATATACTCCTACCTTGACCCTAACCCCATTACAACCCAAGAAAAGACCTCATGATATGTGTATGCTTGCATGGAATAACTGTTGATTGTTAGAGGAAGAAAAAATTTTGGAAAGCATGAAATAGAGGAGAATTGAGTGATCAACCTTATACACTTTCCGGTGAGGGTTCGAGGCTCAATTCCATGGTCCCGGCTCTCGCGAGCATTCTTCATGCAAGTTATGCGCACATCACTTGGATGATTGGAATTGGTAGAGTTCATATATTGTTATCATTTTGCCCTACTTGCTTATAGATGTGCCTTGGAAGGATACTTTGCTCTTGACCAACTAGATAGTAGTATTCATTTTAGTTGTATTCATGTAGGTAGATTGCATCTTATAAATCCCATTCTCTTGTGATTCTTCGGTCTTTGGTTCTCTTTTAAGCATGAGGACATGCTTGGTCTAAGTGTGGGGAGGTTGATAAACCCCATTTTTAGAGTTTATCTTGTACGAATTTTGAGGGTTTTATCGATGTTCTTTCACACTTATTCATAAATAATGCATGGTTTTGTGTTCCCTTCCCTATTTTGCTTCATGGATGAAAACATGCCTCTTTTACACTAAATATGCATATTTGAATTCTCTTCTATTATCATTCGATACTGTGATTTGGGTGTTAAGTGATTTTAGAGTTTTTAGGGCAAGGATGGCTTAGAAGAGAGGAAGGAAGCATGCATGAATGGAAGGAGCATGGAAAATGAAGCTTTGGAGCTTGAGCAGCGAGGTGCACGCGTACGTTGCACATATGGGTGGATGCGCACTACTGGATCGGCGCGAGGAAGCCAAAGCTAGAAGCCGGCGCATTCGTGTGGCTTAGCCAGAACCTCATGGACGCGCACGCGTGCTTGGCTCTTGCGCGTGGATCGTGAAAACCCTAGGGACGCGCACGCGTCGGTGCCAGATAAACCCCAATTTCATGGTTTATCTTGTGCTTATTTTGGGGGATTTTATCACCATTTTCCACATTTATTCAATGAAATAGCATGGTTTTGTAATTCTCCCTTGAATTGTGCTTAAGTGTAAAACATGCTTTTTAGGCCCTTAAATTGGTGATTTTGATTCACTTTAATTCCATTCGATGCCTTGATGTGTTTGTTAAGTGATTTCAGGTTCATAAGGCAAGTATTGGATGGAAGAAATGAGGAGAAAGGCATTAAAAGTGGAGAATGCATGAAGAAACAAAGATTGGCGATGCATCAATGGGCGCGCACGCGTGAAAGTGGTTTTACATAGAGACGCGCACGCATACATGCCGCGTCCGCGCGGATGAAAAAATAGCCAAATCGACGTGTACGCGCACATGGCATGTACGCGCCGATACTCTCACGTGACCCATTTAAAGGCAAAATACTGGGGGCAATTTCTTAGCTGCCCAGGCCCAAATCTAACTTGTTTCTGAGTGTATTTCATGCAGAATTAAAGTCCAAGCAAAAAGGGAGCAATTAGTTTAGCCAACATGAGCCTTTAGTTAGTTTCCTAAAGAGAGAAGCTATCTCTTTTCTCTAGAATTAGGTTAGGATTAGGTTAAATTGTTATAGATCCATGTTTAATTCCTTTCTTTCATCTTGCTTCTTTTATAATTTCTCACGTCTATGACTTGATCTCTTTAGTAGTAATGTTAATTTCTCATTTTGCTCTCTTTTGTGATGATAACTCATGATGGATTTGGTTTACAATTAATGCAAATTGATGTTGATGTTTCTTTCATGTTGATTTTGCTTGCTATTGTTAAGTTCTTGTTTATAGTCGTCATGGTTTTCCTTAATTTTAGCAATTTATGATGTTTACTTTTATTACACATTAGGTGTTTGATATAATGCCTCCTATAATTTTTGAGTAGTTCTCTTGACCCTTGGCCTAAGCTAATGGGATTGAGTGATCTTGAGTCCTTGGGTTTTGTTGAATTGGCAATTTTAGAACCCTTGTGGATCAATTTGATAACCATTGACTCTAACTTACTACTAAGTCAATTAGTAGCTAGGTTGGGACTTATGGATTGATGTTGATCAAGCCATTTAATGTACTCTAAGCCTAGGAGTAGACATTACGTACTTAAGACTTTAGAGAGTATACCTAATCAGCTCAGTTTCGCATGATTACCAACGCTTGAATTGTTGACAAGGATAGTGATCTCAATTACCTAAGTCTTAGCCAAGTGTCTTTTACCTTGCTTCGTTTAATTGCTTGTTTGAGTTATTTTCCTTGCCATTTACGTTATTGCCCTCTTATCAATCAAACCCCCTTTTACCCCTTCATAGCTAATAATTGACCACTGCATTGCTATCCTCGTGAGACGACCCGAAGTGTAAATACTTCGGTTAATTCTTATTTGGGGTTTGTACATGTTACAACTCAAATTTTTTATGTGAGAATTGTTTGTTGGTTTAGAGCTATGCTTACAACGAAGTTATTATTTCTACTAGAGAAATTCTAGACCGACACGGCAAATTTTCATCAATCAAAATGGCGCTGTTGCCAGGGATGGCAAAGGTGCTACATTATTAGCTACTGTATATATTGTGAATATCTTGATTTTTGGTTTGTTTGTTGGCTTTTGCTAGTTATAGGATTTTATTTTCTTTATTTCTTATTATTTCTATTTTTGTTTTCTCTTATCACCATGAATTCTCATCACTTTGGCTATGAGTGTAGTTCAAACTATGTTGTAGAAAATGGAAGCTTCAATGAGGATGTGTATCAAGGATTTGGAAATCAAGGATGGGAGGAACCCCAAGCTCAAGGACAACCGTCTAGGCAACAACCTTCTTTGAACTCATATGGGTATAACCCTGATCCTAATGCATACCAATCCAATGTGTGTGATGACCCCTACTGTGATTGTCAACCACAACCACCACATGCATATGAACCCCCTCCGTGACATAATTTTGAACCACCCTACTCACAAGCTTATTATTACCATTTACCCCCATATGACCCCAACTCATACCCACCATACGACCACCATATGAACAATATCTAGAACCACCGCCTTTCCAACACCAATACTCCCATGAACCACAAAATCCACACATACCACCTCAAGGATTTTACCATTATGAACCACCTTCCAATTACAACAACCTTCCCTGAAATCTTCCACCATCACCTCTCAATGAAGCCTCTATGACGAAATTGAGAGATCTTAAATCTCTTATCTCAAGGCGACAAGAGGAGGATGAAAAGAAGTTTGCGGAGTTAAAGATCAAAAATGGCTATTATGGTAGAAGCCATTAGTAACATGATCTCATCCCGCCTAAGCTTATGCAATCAAGGTGCTTCCATTGTTGAATGTGGAGAAGCAACCAAAGAGCTTAGTGAGGGAGTGAACTTGAAGCTCCATCGAGAAGAGGAGGAATTAAAACAAGAAATACAACCAGAGGAGGAGGTAGAAGCTAGTGAACAGAAGGAAGTAGTGGTTGGATGTCTAGGATATGTTGAGAACATAAAGGAATCTCAAGTCGAAGAGCTCTCTTCCATGAAGTTTGGAAGGGATATTAAAGAGGAGAGTGATGTTGAGGAAGTAGATAGAGAGTCAAAGGAAATTGATCAAGAAGTGGATTCCATCAGTGATTTTTTGTCCACATGGATCAATCCCCTTGATAATCTTGTCGAGCCTTCTTCCAGTGAATTGGAAAGCAATGTCAAGGAGGACGTGCAACCTCCTAGGCTTATTGTGAATGAAGAATTGGAAGAAGTGTCCCAAGCAACAAGCCCTCCCATTTATGATGATTCCGAATCGACATACGATCCTCTTGAGTTTGATGATTCCTTCCCCACTGTGCCTGGAATTGATGACGAGGTAGACTTCACTAAACCTCCTATCTATGATGAGAGCGATGGGGAAGAGATAGAAGAAATTGGTGAAGAAGAGTGTAAATTTGAAGAAACTTGGCGAGAAGTAAAGCTCGACGAACCTCGCCAAGTGGTGGAAGCCTCTAAAAGAGGATGGACGGGAGTAGAGCGTGCTTTGTCATCCAATCTTTCATTTGGGTGGGTAAAAATTCTAACTATTAGCTTTATTATCTTACTTGAGTACGGTTTGCTTGAGACGGATGGCCAACTTAGGGCGCTATGTGGAATTAAGCGAAAGAGGCGGATGTTTAGTGGTTGGCATTCTAAATCTAGACTCATTATGGTTGGAAGCTCAAAATTGAAGAGTATAAATTGGTACTATGCTCAATTGAATGGGTCTAGGAGGATAGTTTGGTGCCTTCATGAGGATTCAACTTTCTTGTCACCCGGACAGAATCAAGGCGATCAACTAGAAGATGGGTGCGAAGACAAGATATGGGATCCTGAATCACACTATGGGAACCAATTTTGGGAGCTTATATCTTGGAGAGAACTTCACCAAGGCTTGGTGAAAATGGTTGAAACTTCTGACAACCAATTGAAGGACAAGCACTCTTGGAGGTTCAAGGATGGATACAAGCATAAGCCACCTTGACAAGGAACCTTCCAAATGTCCAACTTAAGGACTTAAACCAAAAGTGCTTGGTGGGAGACACCCCACCATGGTAAACTCTTCCCATTCTCTTGTAGATATAATGAATGAATAAAATGAGTTCCATTATATATAGATCTTTCCTTCGTAGTACATTTTGTCTTGCTTGCTGATTTATTTATACATTTTATGCTTTGATTAGGGATGATTCTTTGAATTTGAGTTTTTGCTTGGATTGTAAGTTTCCTCAAATTGTTTGAAAAATCCTCAAAAATTCAAAAACATGTTTGATTTTGCATCTTAGCTAGTTCTAGAGTCCTATAGAAGGTTGGGAAAATTATGAGCTCTTCTTGGTGCTCTTAAAAAAAAAAAAACAAACCAACCACGCGCAAGCGCACAGTACGCGCGCGCGTTGGCTGCGCATCTGAGTTTTCTGGGCCAAAGACCAGAGAGTTGTGCCACTATTGGGCCAACTCTGTGCGCAAACCCACGCGGACGCACGCCATACGCGTCCGCGCCACTTAGCGTTTCCCTAACCACGCGTAGGCGTACTTGGCGCCTCCGCGCCCCCATCGTCTATCAACCGATCCACGCGCAAGCGCACAGTGCGCGCATGCATCGATGCGCTTTTGCATCAATCAGGCCAAAAGACCCGAGAGTTATGCCAACTCTGGGCCGGTTTTGTGCCTCTGGCCCAGCTCACCCGTGCGGACGTGCACTGTACGCGTCCGCGCCTATTCCCAATTATCCCATCTACGCGCAAGCGCGGATGGAGCTTCCGCACCACTTCCTTATTTTCTCACCCATGCGGACGTGCACGCTGCGCGCATGCGTGGATTTGAATTCCACTTACCCCAGGGACGCGAAGCCCTAGCGCATTCGCGCAGCTCCCCTCTGCAACGTTCTATTTCCCCTTCTCCCTCCATTTCCAAATATCATCCCTACGACCACCACCGTGAACACCACTGTCGTCACCACACATCCCCCTCTCTCCTCGCCCTCCACTCTTTCTCCTCTCTCTCTCCATTCTCACTCCTCTGCTCTCTCTCTTTCTCACCTGTTCCCCCTGCTCTGTCTCTGTTTTCCCTCTGTAATCAGCGACCGCCATCATGACCAAGAGCGCTGATAAACCACTATTTTATGGTTTATATTGTGTTTAATTGTGTGGTTTTGTCATGATCCTTGCCCACTTATTCATCAATTTAGCATGCATTTAGATTTCCTTCTTAAATTTAGTACATGTTTGAAAATTGCTTCCGAGAGACTTTAATTATTTACTTTTAATTCTCCTTTATTGCATTCGATGCTGTGATCTGTGTGTCAAGTGTTTCAGGCCTTATAGGGCATGAATGAGATGGAGATTGGAGAGGAAGCTAGCAAAAATAGAAGGAACACAAGAATTTGAGAAGATAACCAGCGAGAAGTGATGCGGTCGCATGGCTCACGCGACCGCGCGAAGTAGCGCAAATCGCAGCGACGCGACCGCATGGCTTGCGCGGCTGCGCGGATTGGAAAGCGCGAGTGACGCGGTAGCGTGGACGACGCGAATGCGTGGAGAGGAAAAAGCGCAAGCGACGCGTCCGCATGTGCAGACTAGAGTCAAAGAATATGCAGAAACAACACACACATTCATTCAGTAGTTTGAGATCTAGTTTTTTCACTCTCTTAGGTTTTTCTCTCTAGTTTTTAGGATTTTAATTTTCAATTGATCTTAGCATTGGAACATTGAGAAGAGTTATTTCCTCATCAAGACTTCATCATTCTAGTTTGTTCTCTTAACTTGGTTTTATTCTTCCATGTTCTTTGTTATGTTCAATTTTGTCATTCAGATACTTTTATGATTAATTAATGCAAGGATTATTTCTCTTTAATTCAATTTCAATTCCAATAATCATGTCTTCTTTTAATTCCCTTTTATGTGCCATGGATTCTTTATTTACAATGCGTGAGTAGTTTCATTAGTTGATAGGGAGTTGATTAAAAGGAACTCTTGAGTTGGAAGGATCGAAGGAGAAATTTATAGTTGGGTTAAATGTTGGATTGCTATCCTGTCACCAACGCCAATCCCTTTGAACTAAGTGGGTTGTAACTCGTGAATAGATTTGGCAGTCCAACTTGTTTGACTTTCCCTTACCCAGTAAAGGATAACCAAACAGAGTAACCGTTAATTATAAATCAATCTTAAAAATCACCCCATCAATGATAGAGATTCTAACTGATCAATTCCCAGTCAAGGCTTTTATTTATATTATTTAAAATTCCTCAATTTAAATTCCAATTTACTTAGCTCAACTTCTTGGAACATCTGATTAATAAAATAACACACCTTTCTGCAACTCGTTGGGAGACGACCTGGGACTTAAAACTCCCAGTAATTTTAATTTAAACTCTCTGTGACATATTTCTAAATTGATAGGCAGATTTTCGGTGAGTTAAGAACTATACTCGCAATGTAACCATTTTAATAAATTTTTAATTCACCAGCTTCTGCTTCCCATCAAGCGCCGCCGTGAGCACCACCGCTGGCAGCACTGCCGTGCTGCTTCCCTTATCCGTTTCTCCCATCCTATATTTCTGCTTCTTCCCTATCTTTCAGGTTTATACCTTCCCCTGTTCTGCTTTCTTCACTGTTTTATATTAATTCTGTAATTAGCTTAGTTAGATTAGTTTTGTTAGTTTAGTTTGATTAGCTAGTTAGAGAATCTGGGCTGAGTGGTGGATTTAGGCTTGTTTGAATAATGATGATGATTGAAAGTGTGCCATCCATTGATTTTCCTGCTTTGCTCGTGCTACATGTTTGGCTAGTTTAATGCTGTTTTGTCATGCCTAGTGATACTGAGTCTTATTCTAATTTGAACTCAATTCCCTGAATTCAATCTGGTCTGAAGTATTGGAATTCAGATTACTTGCTTATTGAATGGTTTGTTGTTGATTGAGTGATACTGTTTTTCTCGAATTCAATTTGAATTGTCAACTGCTCCACTTTAATTTTCCGTTTTGTTCTTGTTTCAAGACCCTGTTGTTACTGAATTCCTACTTCACTTTGTTCATGATGCTGTTTTGGTGCTGTGCTGAAAGCCAGTATTTTGTGCATTATTTAAGGAAAGAATGCTCTTTGTAGCAAGCTGGTTTGGTCTGAATTGCTTTCTGAGGTTTGCTGCTTAAAATTTGGCTATTTGTTCAATTCATATGAACTTATACATAATTTTTATGCTTTTGAATTTTAATGAATTCATATGGAATCTGATTTGATTGTTTGAATTTGGTAAATAGCCAATTTACGGATGAAATGCTGCCAGATTTTTCCTAACCATATTTCATAAGTGACATTGTTTTAGTTGAGGCAACAAACTTCTATTTAACAAAATTCTGTGTCAATAGGATTTTGTTTGCTAAATGGTTTCAGAAACTCCTCAAGAACAAGTTTTGGTCATGCTATCGTATTCTTGCTTGTTATTCATGCTGATTTGCTTATATGCATTGAATAGTTTGAATGAATTTTCAAATTGGCCATCACTTGTAACTCTTTTAAGATTTTGTGCCTCTTGTGCATAAACTTACAAGTTTGAAGGTTTTAATCTATGTTACTAATTGATTCATTTTATTCACACTTAATTTCATCAAGTCACATGGATCCTGAAACTTTCCATTCTTGTCCAAACTTGTGACTTTTATGCATCGTTGGAATTGGTATTGAATGTTGCTTGATTTACTTGTCCCTCAATGTCTTGATTTTACCAACAACATTCAATGCGACCATAGTGATCTTCACATTGATTGGTGACTTCTTTTCATATTAGTTGCTCTCTAGCAATATCATATTTCATTATCAGTGACTGTATCCATTTCATGATTGTGAGTGTGCTTCCACCCCTATTTTGTACATTCCTCTTGAATTGAGCCGGTAACCACCATATCACTGATTTTCAACTGATTTCTAACTTTAATTTGTTTAACCAACTAACTTCTCTTTTGGTTTTCAACTTAACTCTTTTGATTATTCTTTTGGATATGGCGTTTCTTAGGCTCAATAGACAAGTATTGTGCAATTATGGTTTGAATTCTTAGTTTGTGGCCTGATTTGAATCATATATTTTGTTACTTGCATTCCAAGAATTCTCTTTCTTTTACTCACTTCATGAACATGCTTTGCTTTGAGTGCTTTATATCTGCTTGCCTGGCTGCTTATGTTGTATCATCTCTGTTTTTCAGGATGTCAAACAAAGGGAAAGCCATAGCTACTATTTCTAAGAAGAGAAAGCACTCTAAAACCTCTACCCCTTCACCTTATGCAAATTATGCTAAGAATCCCCTGAATAAAGAGGACAAGGAAAATCAATTGCTACCTTCCACTGACCGAATCAAATTCCCAAACCTTTAATGTGAGCTCCGCTTCCCCGCTTTTTAGAATAAGAACCTAAACATTGAGAAGAAACTGGTCCTTCCCAATGATGTGAGGTGTGCCATAAATACCCACATTCTGGAGTTGGGATTAGACTTTGTTGACAAAAATTTAGGGAGGATAAACACCTCATGGGTGAGGGAATTTTATTGTAACTTCTTTTGTCCCACTCTGGATTCAGTCCAAGTGCGGGTAGAGAGATTTTGATCACCGAGGCTACTATTAGGGAGGCATTGCTTTGCCGACCTCGCACTGAGGATACATGCACCTATGAGCAGGCAGAGGTAGCCATCCACTGCATGACTTTTGATTATGAGGCGCTTAAGCGCGTGATTGCCACACCTGATGCCCCTTGGGTGTTAGATTCTGGGAACAAGAAGCCCAAGGGGATGCGTTTCACTTATTTGTCGAGAGAGGCTAAGACTTGGCAGCATATTTTCGCCCATTGTGTCCTGCCCGTCACTCACTTCTCAGAGATTCTGATGGATATGCTGGTTCTGATAGGGTGTATAATGGTGGGGAAGGAGGTAGACTTCCCCCGACTGATCAGGAAGAGTATATGGCGCGTGCATATACGTGGCCTCTTGGCATTCCCTACACTGGTTACCAGTATGATTGAGCTGGCTGATGTCACATGGGAGGACGATGATGTGACACCACCACCCCCAAATGAGGACGACAAGGAGGTTACCATTCCATAGGGGTAGTTGGGTGCATGAGAAGCCCCCACCCAAGCGCCGTTCTCGAGCCAGAGCAGTGGAGGAGGCAGCTCAGCCCTCATCATCAGCAGCCGCAGCAGGACCCCCCTCTACTTTAGCAGCCGCAGCATCCTTACCACCACCACCAGCACCTGAGCCGACTTACCTGTTGGTGCAGCACCTATTTTGCTTGATGGAGCGCCTCGAGCGTCGTATCATGCGATGTCTCGACCGCATAGACCAGGAGTTTGTCTCACAGGACATTGAGCTACCTCGGCTCCTAGACTCCCCCGCCTCCGACGAGCAGGATCAGAAGGAGGAGCATGATGAGGAGCCGACACATTAGGATGCACCTCTAGAGACACAGGCTGCCACGGAGGTTCAGTACCCTCCTGAGGTTCAGCAGGACACTCCTCAGCCACAGCTTGAGCCAGTACCACAGCCACAGCTTGAGCATGAGCCACAGCATGGCGCGAATGATGACCCCCCTCCCGAACTTCAGCAGTAGCATTGAGGACGATGCTTCATTCTAAAGTGTGGGGAGGTCACCGTTCGTGACCGGTGTATTGCGTTTATGTGGTGAACTTTCAGACATTTATCTCTAGTTTCTTGATAAACCACTATTTTATGGTTTATATTATGTTTAATTGTGTGGTTTTATCATGATCCGTACCCACTTATTCATTAAATTAGCATGAAATTATAATTCCTTCCTGAATTTATAACATGTTTCAAAACTGCTTCCTAGAGACTTTAATTATGTATTTTTAATTCTCCTTTATTCCATTTGATGCCGTGATCTGTGTGTTGAGTGTTTCAGACTTTATAGGGCATGAACGAGTTGGAGATTGGAAAGGAAGCTAGCAAAAATGGAAGGAACACAAGAAGTAAGGAGATCACCAAAGAGAAGTGACACGGTCGCATGGCTCACGCGACCGCGCGAAGGAGAGCAAATCGCAGTGACGCGGCCGCATGGCTCACGCGGCCGCACAGATTGGAAAAGGTCAGGCAATGCAGTAGTGTGGACGACGCGAACGCGTGGCAAGGCAAAGTGCGAATGACGCGTCCGCATGGATGACGCGATCGCATGACATGTGCGATCTGCATAATCTGCAGAAATCGCTGGGGGCAATTTTGGACCGTATTTTGACCCAGTTTTCGGCCCGGAACAACAGACTAGAGTCAGAGAATATGCAGAAACAAAAGACAACATTCATTCTACACAGTTTACAGTTTTAGATCTAGTTTTTCCTCCTCTAGGTTTTTCTCTCTAGGTTTTAGAATTTTAATTTTGGGAATTGATCTTAGCATTGGAACATTGAGAATAGTTATTTCCTCATCAAGACCTCGTCATTCTAGTTCGTTCTCTTAACATGGTTTTATTCTTCCATGTTCTTTGCTTTGTTCAATTTTGTCATTTGAATACTTTCATGATTATTTGATACAAGGATTATTTCTTCCATTTTAATTTATTTTTCCATTCCAATAATCATGTCTTCTTTTAATTCCCTTTCATGTGTTATGGATTTATTATTTACAATCAGTGAGTAGTTCCCCCACTTGATAGGGAGTTGATTGAAAGGAACTCTTGGGTTGGAAGGATTGAAAGAAAAATTATAATTAGGTTAAATGTTGGATTGTTATCTAATCACTAACACCAATCCCTTTGAACTAAGTGGGTTGCAACTCGTGAACAAATCTAGCATTCCAACTTGTTTGACATTCCCTTACCTAGTAAAGGATAATTAAACAGAACAGCCATTAATTATAAATTAATCTGGAGATCGTTCCATCGATAATAGAGATTCCAACTAATCAACTCCCAATCAAGGCTTTTATTCATATTATTTAAATTTCCTCTTTTTAATTTTCCCTCTACTTAACTCAACTTCTTGGCACATCTGATTAATAAAATAGCACACTTTTCTGCAACTCGTTGAGAGACGACCTGGGACTCCAACTCCCAGTAATTTTTAATTTAAATTCTCTGTGACATATTTCTAAATTGATAGGCAGATTTTGGTGAGTTAAGAACTATACTTGCAATGTAACTATTTTAATAATTTTTAATTCACCAACATCTGCGCCTCATCAATTTTTGGCGCCGTTGCCGGGGACTTGCAATAGAGTGCTAAAGTTATTAATTAGAATTTATTTATTTGCATTTTATTTTATTTTGCTACTATGAGCTGCATGTTTCTTCCGTCAAATGACGCGTTCACTTCCTGATTCGCGCTTGCTAATATTCGATCCTGAAATTGAAAGGACTATTTCACAAATAAGGCGAGAACAGCATCGGTTAGTTCGCTCTGAGGGCAGATCTAAAAGTGAACTTGAGGAAGAAACCAGCCCCCATTCTACTGATTCGGTTGTTTTACGTGCAGAAGACATGGCAGCTAGGAGAGTTACCATCCAGGAGGAAGGAGCCCCTGATTTTACAATGCAACCGTTTCAAGCGCATCATCCAGCGGTAGCTACAGATTTTGAAATAAAGACCGCACTGCTAAACTTGATGCCCAAGTTTCATGGCCTACCGGCTCAAGAGCCTATCAAGCACTTGAGAGATTTCCAGGCAGCCTGTTCTACTGTCAGGCGTGATGGTACTGATGAAACTTCAATTTTCCTGAAAGCTTTCCCGTTTTCTCTCGAGGGAAAAGCAAGAGAGTGGTACTACACTCAACGTCTGGCAAATGTATCCAACTGGGATACACTCAAAAAGGAGTTTTTGGAAAAATTCTTTCCATCTAAAGTTACTAATAAACTGAGGAAGGATATTTCCACAATTGTTCAGGATGACAATGAGACTCTCGTTGAATACTGGGAGCGCTTCAATAATCTTCTGGAAGCATGCCCCCACCACAGGATTGACAAGATAGTGTTACTTAGCTATATCACACAGGGCATGAGGCCCCAAGATAAGACCACATTGGAAAGTGCTAGCAATGGGTCTATGAAGAAGTACAAGACCACTGATGAGGCTTGGCAATTCATCAGTGATTTAGCTGAATCCACTAGGAATCACAGGCAAAAGCAAGGCCGTTCGAAAGCCGTTGCAGAAGTATCCTCTAATAGAGAGATTGCTGCTCTAGCTCAGAGTATATGTGAGATGACCAACTTGCTGAAGCAGATGCAATTGAATCAACAACAAGCTCAGCAAGCTCAACCTCCTCCGCCACAGCAAAACCAACAACTAGTCCCACAAAGAATTTGCGGAATCTGTGCTGATTATAGCCATTACACTGATGAATGCCTGCAGCTCCAATAAGAAGACAACATGGTGGCATCCACTCATAACTTCTATGACCGCCCCAACCAAGGGTACAATCAAAGTGGAAATAATAACCATGGATGGCAGGACAATTCTAACCAGAATTGGAGGGACAACAATAACAGAGGAGGCAGAGATAATCAGGGAAATCAGAGGTGAAATAATAACAACAACAGGCAGCAGAATCAACCTTACAGAGCACCTCACCTGAGGCAAAACCAAGGACCACAGAACAATCAACAGCAGACATCTCAATTTACTCATTCTTCTTTATCTCCTAATGAAGAGCTACTACAATCTTTTTAGCGAAGACAACAGACCATGGAAAATAACATGAATAGTATTAACGCCAGTCTGAATGGTCTCACCTCTACTTTGCAAGCTCTTATGTCACAGCTTGGATCAATACAAAATTCCAATAACCAACCTTCAAGCTCCACTGGAATCCCCTCTCAACCATTACCCAATCCAAAGGGAGGCATTAATGCCATCACCCTAAGGTTTGGAACCACACTGCAGGAGAGGAGTCAGGAAGAACCAAGCCCACCAGAACACACCTCAGCTGAAGAGGTAGTAGAAATAGAAGATGTTGAAGAGGAAGAGGACATACAGGACATAGCTAAAGAAGAAATAGCTCAACCACAGGAGGAAGCACCAAAAGGCGCAGACACCACAGAAGACACCACTCCTATTCCATTTCCCCAACTTGCAAGGAAGCCCAGGAAGCAGCTGGAACCTGACCCCAAAATGGTAGAAATATTCAAAAAGGTTGAGATAACTGTTCCTCTTTTTGATGTTATTCAGCAGGTACCTAAATATGCAAAGTTTCTAAAAGACTTATGTATCTATAAAGACAAAATTAATGAATTAGAAACTATTCATTTGGGTAGTTCTATATCTGCTTTAATGGGAGGATTACCTGAAAAATGTAGTGATCCAGGTCCTTGTATAGTTAGCTGTACTATTGGTGGTGTAGTAATTTATGATTGCATGTGTGATTTAGGAGCATGTGTCAGTATAATGCCTTTGTCTATATATGATATTTTGAGGCTCCCTCCCTTAAAAAGGTCGGCAGCTCGTTTTGTGTTAGCAGATAAAAGCATTATTACAGTGGCTGGAGTTGCTGAAGATGTTTTGGTGAACATTAAGGGGCTTACATTTCCCACTGATTTTTATATCTTGGAGATGCCCCATAATAATTCAGATAAGCCATCATCAATCCTACTTGGAAGACCATTCCTGAAGACATCAAAATTCAAATTGGATGCTTTTTCAGGAACATACTCCTTTGAAATAGATGGCCGTATAGTAATCTTCAATCTGAATGGAATCATTGACAACCCCCCAGAAGATCGTTCTATCTTCCAGAGTGATGTCATAGATGAAAGTGTAGCTGAAGTTCACAAGGAAGAGTTTGAAGAGAGACACACTGGACAAAGTCCAAGTGTGGGGACCCTTTTAACTGACAATGAGGGCACTTCGCCATTTTCACAAGCTCCAGATAATCCAGAGCCTGCCCATGATCAAAAGTTAGAATTGAAACCCCTCCCTCCACATCTCAAATATGCTTATCTTGAAGATGAGCAGAGGTTTCCAGTTATCATTGCAAGGGAACTTACTTCTCAACAAGAAGAGCAGTTACTTGATGTGCTGAGGAAGCATAAGAAGGCAATTGGGTGGAGCTTGGCAGACATAGTAGGCATCAACCCTCAAGTATGTGAGCATAAAATATTTTTAGAAGAGGGAGCAAGACCTGTTCGTCAACCTCAAAGAAGATTGAATCCCACCATCTTGGAAGTTGTCAAAAAGGAAGTGACCAGACTATTGGAAGCCAGTATCATATATCCCATTTCAGACAGTGAATGGGTAAGCCCAGTACAAGTGGTGCCCAAGAAGTCTGGAGTCACTACAGTGAAGAATGAGCATGGAGAGCTCATAGCAACTAGAGTTCAGAATGCTTGGAGAGTCTGCATTGATTACAGGCGTCTCAACCAAGCTACCCGTAAGGATCACTACCCACTTCCATTCATTGATCAAATGCTGGATCGCCTGTCAGGTAAATCACATTATTGCTTTTTAGATGGTTACACAGGTTATTTCCAGATTCATATAGCTCCTGAGGATCAGGAAAAGACTACTTTTACATGTCCTTTTGGGACTTATGCTTACAAGAGAATGCCCTTTGGCTTGTGCAATGCACCAGCTACTTTCCAAAGGTGCATGATGAGTTTTTTCTCCGATCTTATTGAGGACTGTATGGAAGTTTTTATGGACGATTTTAGCGTTTATGGTGATTCTTTTAGCCTTTGCTTAGATGGATTATCTAGAGTATTAGATACATGTGTTAATACAAACCTTGTATTGAAGTTCAAAAAATGTCACTTTATGGTAAAACAAGGGATTGTATTAGGACATGTGGTATCCAATGATGGCATTTCTGTAGACCCAGCAAAGGTGAATGTTATTTCTAGTCTACCTTACCCCTCTTCTGTGAGGGAAGTCCGTTTGTTCCTTGCCATGCAGGTTTTTACAGGAGATTTATTAAGGACTTTAGTAAGGTCGCACTTCCCTTATCCAGATTACTGCAGAAGGATATTGAGTTCGAGTTCAGTGAGGATTGCAAACAAGCGTTTGATAAGCTGAAGACTGCTCTGACTTAAGCTCCAATTGTGAGAAGACCAGACTGGAGCCAGCCGTTTGAAATCACGTGTGATGCTTCCAACCATGCAGTAGGAGCAGTGCTGGCTTAGCGTGAAGGTAAGGATCCTTTCAGTTTTGCTTATGCGTCTAAGACATTAGACAATGCCCAGTCCAATTATACTACTACTGAGAAAGAGCTTCTTGCTATTGTTTTTGCTCTGGATAAATTCCGGGCTTATTTACTTGGTACTAGAGTAGTAGTGTATTCGGACCATGCAACTTTAAAGTATCTATTAGCTAAAAAGGAGTCCAAACCAAGACTTATACGTTGGATACTGTTGTTACAAGAATTTGATTTAGAAATAAAGGATAGGAGTGGTAATCAAAATTTAGTGGCAGATCACCTGAGTCGCCTTGAGCATATTAAGGATGATTCTACTCCTATAGATGATAATTTTCCTTTTGATAACCTGCAAGCAGTATCTGAGGTAGTCTCTTGGTATGCACCTGTTGCTAATTATTTAGTTAGCCGCACATTTCCTCCAAATTTTTCTAAGCATCAAAGAGACAAGATGAAAAGCGAGTCTAAATATTATATAGGGGATGACCCATATTTATGGAGATGTGGCGCTGATCAAGTAATTAGACGTTGTGTGCCTCAATCAGAATTCCAGTCCATTTTAGAGGCATGTCACTCATCTAAGAGTGGAGGACATTTTAGCCCTCAAAGAACAGCTAGAAAGATCTTAGACTGTGGATTCTGGTGGCCTACTCTTTTTAGAGATGCTGCCGAGTTTTGTAAATCTTGTCTCCCATGCCAGAAATTTGGTAATATATCCAAGAGGGATGAGATGCCTCAACAAATTATGCTTTTCTGTGAAATTTTTGATGTTTGGGGCATTGACTTCATGGGTCCATTTCCAAATTCTAATGGATATTTTTATATATTGTTAGCTGTGGATTATGTTTCCAAATGGGTGGAAGCAATTCCTACCCGCACTGATGATGCTAAAACTGTTGTTTCCTTTGTGAAAAACCATATTATATGTCGCTTCGGATCACCACGAGCAATCGTGAGCGATCAAGGCACCCATTTTTGTAACAGAAGACTGACAGGATTAATGAAGAAGCATGGGATAATTCATAAAGTTGCAACAGCTTACCATCCCTAAACTAATGGGCAAGCCGAGGTGTCAAACAGAGAAATTAAGCGTATCTTGCAAAAGATAGTAAAGCCTCATAGAAAAGACTGGAGCACCAGGCTACAAGATGCACTCTGGGCATATAGAACAGCATACAAGACACCCATTGGGATGAGCCCTTTCCGTTTGGTTTATGGAAAAGCTTGTCATCTCCCAGTTGAAGTAGAACACAGAGCTTTTTGGGCAGTTAAGGAGTGCAACATGGGAATTGAGAAAGCCGGAGCTGAAAGGAAGTTGCAACTGCAGGAACTGGAGAGCCTTCGCCTAGAAGCTTATGAAAACTCCAGAATATACAAGGAAAAGATGAAGGCTGTACATGATCAAAATATCAAGAAGAAGGAGTTCCAACCTGGGAATTTAGTCCTCCTTTACAAATCTCGACTAAGGCTCATGCCAGGCAAGTTGAGATTACGATGGGAAGGTCCACATAGAGTAGAGAAGGCCGAACCGTACGGAGTTTATCACCTAAGCCATCCTTCAAGCTCTGAACTTATTAAGGTTAATGGACAACGCCTGAAGCTATACCATGGCGAGAAGGTACAGAAAAACAAGGAGCTTGAGATCTTCCTCTTGGAAGATCCCCACATAGCAGAAGATTGAGCTAGTGGAGCGTCCAACTTACGGACGTTAAAGCAAAGTGCTAGGTGGGAGACAACCCACCATGGTATGATCGTTCTTTTCTTTATTTTTAGTTTTTCCTATTCAATAACTCTTCTCTTTCGTAGTACTTTCGTGCATCTGCATTTACATGTTAAAAAAAAAAAAATTTCGCTACGCGACGCGATCGCATCAGCGACGCGTCCGCGTCACAAGGAGAGTAAAGAAAAATAAAAATGAACAGAAAGTTACGCTGGAGTGTGGCTGGAGGCGTGCCAATAGCACAAATCAACCCACGTGACCACGTCGCTGATGCGTTCGCGTCGCATGGGAATCATGGCCTCCCACGCGACTGCGTGCCCCACGCGGCCGCGTGCCCTGAGTTTTCGACGTAAAAGGGTGCACAATGAAATATTGTGCGAGAGTGATGCTGGATTGGTGCAGGAGGCACGATCCTTATCACGCGACCGCGTCGCCGACGCGGCCGCATCATCCGTATTCGGACGCACACTCACGCGATCGCGCCACCCTAATTTTGGCAACTAAATTAATTTGAACAGAGAGTTGTGCTGGTGCGAGGCTGCACTCGCGCCAGAAGCATAATATGGGTCACGCAACCGCGTGACCGACGCGATCGCGTCACCTTACTTGAAGCGTATTCACGTGAACGCGTGCCTCACGCGGTCGCGTCGCGTGCGCCGTACAGCTCAACCAAAAATTACCACATATCTTATCTTTCTCTCCTCCAAATCCTAGTTTTTCTTCCCCCCCTTATTTCTTCCTTCCCCCTTCTATCTCACCTTTCACTCTCTATCTCTCTCACCTCCATTAACAAGGTTTTATTTTCTTCTTCTCTCCTTCTTTTTCCATCATTCTTATTATTTTATATGTATCTTCTTTTCTTTTCTTTTTCTTTTGATTATTCATATTTTCCTTCTTTTTTCTTTTCTTTTTTACATGGTGTTAGAAATTTTTGAGTCATTATCCCTCATTATATGCTTGTGGATTGTTGCAAATTGTTTAACAATTATTTTTATTCTATTTAAGGGATTGCTTGTATGTTCCCCTTCATATTTTCTATACCTTTTTCACCATGCATGCTATGTGTTTGTGGAAAAGCTCAAATGGCATTATGCACTTCTCTATGTTGTTATACTATTCAATGCTTGCTTTTCACAACTTTCCTTTACTATTATTTAAATTGAATTTAATTCTCAATACAAACGTGATGGTTTGTTACAAAGTATTGCTTGGTCTATGCTACTCATGCCCTTTGCCGACATGCCAATAAACACCTTGCATTTACTTGTCTTTACATGCACTAGCTATTTCCCATTGTTGGCTTTTCACATGTACTCGCGAGCATGTGATAATGTCAGTATATCTTAATGTACATCCATCACCCTCTTTTCTGTTTCCTTCCTTGCTGTATATCTTTTTGAATTTAATTTACTTTCTCTTCCCTTCTTTCAGGATGGCCACCAAGAAAGGAAAAGAGAAAGCTACTTACAAACCACCAGCAAGAAGAGGAACTAAAAGAGCATTAGTGGCAGAGCCCTCTTCAACCGCAGTCAAGCCCTCAACAAAAAGAGTTAAGAGGATAATAAAGGTTGATGAAAAGGAGAAAGCCTTCCCAGCAAAGGACACTGCGCGATTTCCCAATCGCTACTGTGAGCAGATGTTCCCTATCCTGGCAGAAAGAAACTATAACAATGAATACCTTCTTATCCTCCCGTCCAACATTGCTACCTTTGTTGAGCCGCAAATTGAACGAAGACAATAGGATTTCCTACGGAGACAGCCAAGGCAGGTCAATCTTTCTTGGGTAGTTGAGTTCTACTCTAACTTCTACATGTTAACCCTGCAGTCTGTTTATGTCCGGCAGAAGCAAGTCCCCATCACAGAAGAGGCCATTCAGTAAGCTCTGAGTCTTCCCCCTATTTCAGAAGGAATGGACGCCTTCCAAGAAGCCGCACTTAAGCGCCAGAGGTACCAATTTGACTGGGACTCTGTTCTCGGAGTTATCGCATTACCTGGCAGCCATTGGATCTACAGATACCACCGTACCCGCCCTAAGAGAATCTTGGCTTCAGCACTTACTTTGGAGGCTCGTGTATGGGCACAGATCATGTCCCATTACATCTTTCTGAGCACTCATGAGTCCTCCTTCACTGCGGACATGGCCGTTCTACTATGGTGCATCCTTATAGACCAACCTCTGAATCTCTCAAGACATATCCGGAATACTATGGGACACGTACAAATTGCAGGCAACTTACCTTTCCCCGGCTTAGTCTCAGATCTTGTCTCAGCAGCCGGAGTCTCCTACAGAGCTAGGGACACCAAAGCCGTGCTTCCACGGGATGATCAGTATGTCCCTAACGGGAAATACCTCAGACTTCCAGCAGCCACTACAAGTCTTCCTACTACTCCAGTTGAAGATAATCCTTCTTCAACACCACAAGCACCTACAACTGATGAATTGCTCCAGCAGATAATCGAAAGGTTAGATCGGCAAGAACACAAAGCTAAGTTGAGAGAGCGTCGTAACGAGCGCCGATTCAAACACCTCAAGGAGCTACTTAAGGGACACTTCAGGGACTCGGATACCCCGAACTCCACTTCTTTTACCAGCACAGGGAGCCACTTCAGGGACTGTGGAGACACTGCCACCAGCCCACCCCTGTTTCTAACAAACGGCACCGAGGACAGTGCAAAGCCTTAAGTGTGGGGACGTCGGTCAGTACCTGACTTCCGGAGGTCATTTCTTTTTCCTAGCACCAATAATTAGGATACTTTAATGAGATTTTCTTTCTTTTATAGAATAGAATAAATTGCATAGGTTAGGATAGTTGGATGCATTTTCTACTTGATTGAAAAGACATTAAGTTTCTTTTAAGACTCTATCTTTGGAACAAATTTTCACTAAATTTTCAAAATTTTTATGATAAATTTGCTTGAGTTGTATTTGGAACATGATATTTGAGCTAAAGAACACACAACTTGTGAGGATTTGAGCCTTTATGCATGGTTACATTATTTAACCATAATTATTTCATTCTTGTGTGTTTACTTCTCTATGCTTGTAATCTATATTTTGTTTTATCTTATATGTCCAATATTTATTATATTTACATGCTTGCACATGATTGAGGCCATTATTTGTTTAAACTCACTTATCCAAATTAAGCCTACCCCTTTTCAATTTCCTTTGTTAACCACTTTGAGCCTTGAAATCCCATTTGTTCTATATTTTACCACATTACTAACCTTAAGCTGAAAAATAATTGTATATTCCAAATTGAATCTTTGGTTAGCTTAAGATAGAATTGTGTGTGCTAGTTAAGTATGGGAAATTGTGGGAACAAAAGTTGTTAAGGGAATGTGTCATGAGAATTTAATGGAAATTTGGATACCTACTCATGTGAAACTATAAGAATTAAAAATCCATGTGCATTGATAAGCTATATTTATTTTAATGTCAAAATATATATATATATATATATATATATATATATATATATATATATATATATATATATATAAAGGGGACAAAAATTACCCCAATGTTAAATTCATAATTCAAATATCAATGCGCATATGATAGAATAAAATATAAAGTTGACACATGAGTATGGATTGAAAAAGGGAATTCTGGGTAGCTAGGTATGAACTTTAAGATTACATTAAAAATATATAGGTTGGGTTGAAGCTTGGGTTAATTAAAGATTCAATTTATTAGCTCACTTGACCAAATGTATACCCCTACCTGTACCTTAACCCCATTACAACCTTGAAAAGACCTCATGATGTTTGCATTGGTATATTAACTGTTGTTGATTGGTTAGGAGAAGAACAAAAGTTAGAAAGAATGATTAGAGAATGATAGAGTGATTACCCTATACACTAGAGATTAGAGCGTACATACATTATCAGTGAGGGTTCAACGCTTGAATTTTCATGTTCCCTGCTTTCATGAGCTATCTTCTGGCACTTTTATCTGTTTTGTTGTATAATGATAGAATTAGTGGAATTTGATTTGTAATTGTTTTGAAGAGCTTATTTACTTTTGATCAAGTGAGCAAGAATCATATAGTTGCATTTATTTATATATATATATAGGCTTGCACTGCATTTCATGAGTTTCTACATGTTCATACTTATTTCCTTATCTCCTTCTATTAAGCATGAGGACATGCTAATGTTTAAGTGTGTGGAGGTTGATAAACCACTATTTTATGGTTTATATTGTGTTTAATTGTGTGGTTTTATCATGATCCTTACCCACTTATTCATTAAATTAGCATGAAATTATAATTCCTTCCTGAATTTATAACATGTTTGAAAACTGCTTCCTTGAGACTTTAATTATGTATTTTTAATTCTCCTTTATTCCATTCGATGCCGTGATCTGTGTGTTGAGTGTTTCAGACTTTATAGGGCAAGAACGAGTTGAAGATTGGAAAGGAAGCTAGCAAAAATGGATGGAACACAAGAAGTAAGGAGATAACCAGCGAGAAGTGACACAGTCACATGGCTCACGCGACCGTGCGAAGGAGAGCAAATCGCAGTGACGCGGCCGCATGGCTCACGCAGCCGCGCGGATTGGAAAAGCTCAAGCGACGCGGTAGCGTGGACGACGCGAACGCGTGACAAGGAAAAGTGCGAATGACGCGTCCGCATGGATGACGCGATTGCGTGACATGTGTGATCTGCATAATCTGCAGAATTCGCTGGGGGCGATTTTGGACCTTATTTCGACCCAGTTTTCGGCCCGGAACAGCAGACTAGAGCCAAAGAATATGTAGAAACAAAAGACAACATTCATTCTACACAGTTTATAGTTTTAGATCTAGTTTTTCCTCCTCTAGGTTTTTCTCTCTAGGTTTTAGAATTTTAATTTTGGGAATTGATCTTAGCATTGGAACATTGAGAAGAGTTATTTCCTCATCAAGACCTCATCATTCTACTTCGTTCTCTTAACTTGGTTTTATTCTTCCATGTTCTTTGCTTTGTTCAATTTTGTCATTTGAATACTTTCATGAATATTTGATACAAGGATTATTTCTTCCATTTTAATTTATTTTTCCATTCCAATAATCATGTCTTCTTTTTATTCCCTTTCATGTGTTATGGATTTATTATTTACAATGAGTGAGTAGTTCCCCCACTTGATAGAGAGTTGATTGAAAGGAACTCTTGGGTTGGATGGATTGAAAGAAAAATTGTAATTGGGTTAAATGTTGGATTGTTATCTAATCACTAACACCAATCCCTTTGAACTAAGTGGGTTGCAACTCGTGAATAGATCTAACATTCCAACTTGTTTGACTTTTCCTTACCTAGTAAAGGATAATTAAACAGAACAACAATTAATTATAAATTAATCTCGAGATCGTTCCATCGATAATAGAGATTCCAACTAATCAACTCCCAGTCAAGGCTTTTATTCATATTATTTAAATTTCCTCTTTTTAATTTTCCCTCTACTTAACTCAACTTCTTGGAACATCTGATTAATAAAATAGCACACTTTTCTGCAACTCGTTGGGAGACGACCTGGGACTCCAACTCCCAGTAATTTTTAATTTAAACTCTCTGTGACATATTTCTAAATTGATAGGCAGATTTTTGGTGAGTTAAGAACTATACTTGCAACGTAACTATTTTAATAATTTTTAATTCACCAACTTCTGCGCCTCATCATTTCTGCTACCTTATTTTATTTTGCACTTTATCTTTGAGATCATTTTGGGATTACTGTATATATTTGTCATTGTAGATACCTTTATTTTTGTTGTTGCACGCTTTTATTATATATATATATATATATATATATATATATAGGTATATTGCATCTTAGTTTTTTATTGTGATTAGAAAAATATTTTAGATTGTAAAACTTAGTAGACCCTTTTTGTATAAGAAATGTGTTTTGATTGAAATAGGGGTAAACTAGAGAAATTTTTTTTTTAAATTTTCTAAATCACAACATTGCATTAGAATAAGCTTAGTCAATATGATGAAAATTTCCAAGAATTTCATTTCTAAGGCACCACTCCAATTGGTTGAAATTTTTTTTAGAACTTGCTTAAATTATACACCTTGTGGATCATGTTTTGAGCAAAGAACATAAGCATGTGAGATTTGTGCCTAATTGTGTGGCTACATCATATAGCAACTTATTTTCATTCTTGTGCGCATCATTCTCTTTCTATGATTGTAATATTTGATTTGTTTAATTCTATATGTCCATTATTCTATGTATACATGCAATTACATAATTGAGGACATTATTCAAATAGCTCACTTACCCAAATAGCTAACCTTTTATCTTGCATTGTTAACCAATTTTGAGCCTATGCTTAACCCAATTGCTCTTAATTATAACACATTACAAGCCTAAGTGAAAAACAATAAATGTCCCTTGTTTGGATGTTTGATTAGCTTAGGCTAGTAAGAGTGCTCATCATTAGATTTTGGGAAAGTCGGGTACATTGGGTAGAGATAAAAGTGTGTTTATGTTTTTGTTGAAAAATCTTGGAAATTAGGTATATACTCATGTTTTAATCATATGTAAACCATATGCATTGATGTTCTTGTATATATTTTAGCTTTCAAAAAAATATTGAAATTAGAAAAAGAATTGCAATAAAAAGGGGACAAAAATGCCCCAAGGTTCAAAGTTTAATAATGATCGATGCATATGTGTGGTGATCTAAAGGAAATGCATGAGTGTGTGAAAAAGTGAAGAATGGATAGCTAGGTTTGTTTAGAATTGTATAGGTTGTCATAGGTTAGGTGGAAAGTTTAAGTTAATTAAAGATTCAAATCTCTAGCTCACTTAACCATATGCATCCTACCTTGACCCTAGCCCCATTACAACCTATGGGAAAGCCCTCATGATATTTGTATGCATGCATAAAGTAATTATTGATTGTTGGATTAAAAAAAATCTTGGAAAGCATGATTAGGGGAGAATTGAGTGAATCAACCCCATACACTTGAGTGCCTAGAGCGGATACATATCCGGTGAGGGTTCGATCGCTCAATTACATGTTTCCATGATGGGACGAAGAAGCTGGTGAATTAAAAATTATTAAAATGGTTACGTTGCAAGTATAGTTCTTAACTCACCGAAAATCTGCCTATCAATTTAAAAGTATGTCACAGAGAATTTCAATTAAAATTACTGGGAGTTTTAAATCCCAGGTCGTCTCCCAACGAGTTGCAAAAAAGTGTGCTATCTTATTAATCAGATGTTCCAAGAAGTTGAGCTAAGTAAATTGGGATGTAAATTGAGGAAATTTAAATAATATGAATAAAAGCCTTGATTGGGAGTTGATTGGTTGGAATTTCTACTATTGATGGTGCGATTGTAAGATTAATTTATAATTAATGGTTATTCTGTTTGGTTATCCTTTACTAGGTAAGGAAAGTCAAACAAGTTGGAATGCCAGATTTGTTCACAAGTTTCAACCTACTTGGTTCAAAGCGATTGGCGTCGGTGACAGGATAGCAATCCAACATTCAACCCAATTACAAATTTTCTTTCAATCCTTCCAACTCAAGAGTTCCTTTTAATCAACTCCCCATCAAGTAAGGAAACTACTCACGCATTGTAAATAAAGAATCCATAGCACATGAAAGGGAATTAAAAGAAGACATGATTATTGGAATTGAAATTGAATTAAAAAAAATAATCCTTGCATTAAATAATCATAAAAGTATCTGAATGACAAAATTGAACAAAACAAAGAACATGGAAGAATAAAACCAAGTTAAGAAAACAAACTAGAATGATGAAGTCTTGATGAGGAAATAACTCTTCTCAATGGTCTAATGCTAAGACCAATTGAAAAATTAAAATCCTAAAAACCTAGAGAGGAAAACCTAAGAGAGTGAAAAAAAACTCGATCTAAAACTACTGAATGAATGTGTCTTTTGTTTCTACATGTTCTCTGACTCTGGTCTGCTGTTCCGGGCCGAAAACTGGGCCGAAATGGGTCTAAAATCGCCCTCAACAAATTCTGCAGATTATGCAGATCGCACATGTCACGCGATCGCGTCATCCATGCGGACGTGTCATTCGCGTTTTTTCTCGCCACGCGTTCGTGTCATCCACGCTACCGCATCGCTTGGGCTTTCCAATCCGCGCGGCCGCGTGAGCCATGCGGCCGCGTCGCTGCGATTTGCTCTCCTTCGCGCGGTCGCGTGAGCCATGCGACCGCGTCACTTCTCGTTGGTTATCTCCTCAAATTCTTGTGTTCCTTCCATTTTTGCTAGCTTCCTTTCCAATCTCCAACTCATTCATGCCCTATAAAGTCTGAAACACTTAACACACAGATCACGGCATCGAATGGAATAAAGGAGAATTAAAAATAAATAATTAAAGTCTCTAGGAAGCAGTTTTCAAACATGTAATAAATTCAGGAAGGAAATCTAAATGCATGCTAATTTAATGAATAAGTGGGTAAGGATCATGATAAAACCACACAATTAAACACAATATAAATCATAAAATAGTGGTTTATCAACCTCCCTACACTTAAACATTAGCATGTCCTCATGCTTAATTGAAGGAGATAAGGAAATAAGTATGAACATGTTGAAACTCATGAAATGCAATGCAAACCTATATACATATAAATAAATGCAACTATATAATTCTTGTCTACTTGATCAAAAGTAAATAAGCTCTTCAAAATAGTTACAAATCAAATTCCACTAATTCTATCATTATACAGTAAAATGGATAAAAGCGCAAGAAGATAGCTCATGAAAGGAGGGAACATGAAAATTCAAGTATTGAACCCTCACTGATAATGTATGTATGCTCAAATCTCTAGTGTATAGGGTGATCACTCTATCCTTCTCTAATCATGCTTTCTAACTTTTGTTCTTCTCCTAACTAATCAACAACAGTTAATATATCAATGCAAACATCATGAGGTCTTTTCAAGGTTGTAATGGGGCTAAGGTATAGGTAGGGATGTATATTTGGTCAAGTGAGCTAATAAATTGAATCTTTAATTAACCCAAGCTCTAACATAACTTGTATACACTTAATGTAATCTTTAAAGTTCATACCTAGCTACCCAGAATTCCCTTTTTCAATCCATACTCATGTATCAACTTATATTTTGGTTCTATCATATGTGCACTGATCTTTGAATTCTGAATTTAACATTGGTGTAATTTTGTCCCCTTATTTATTGATTTTTCATATATTTATTTATTTATTTATTTATTTTTTGAATAAATAAAGCTTATCAATGCACATAGATTTTTCATTCTTATATTTTCACATGAGTAGGTATCCAAATTCCCCTTAAATTTTTATGACACATTCCCTTAACAACTTTTGTTCCCACAATTTCCCATACTTAACTAGCACACATAATTCTATCTTAAGCTAACCAAAGATTCAATTTGGGATATACAATTATTTTTCGGCTTAAGGTTAGTAATGTGGTAAAATATCGAACAAATGGGAATTAAAGGCTCAAAGTGGTTAACAAAGGTAATTGAAAAGGGTAGGTTTAATTTGGATGAGTGAGTTTAAACAAATAATGGCCTCAATTATGTGCAAGCATGCAAATATAATAACTATTGGACATATATGATAAAACAAAATATAGATTACAATCATAGAGAAGTAAACACACAAGAATGAAATAATTATGGTTAAATAATGTAACCATTCATAAAGGCTCAAATCTTCCACAGGTTGTGTGTTCTTTAACTCAAATATCATGTTCCAAATACAACTCAAGCAAATTTATCATAATATTTTTTTTTTGGAAAATTAGTGAAATTTTTTTCCAAAGATAGATTTTAAAAGAAACTTATTGTCTTTCCAATCAAGTAGAACATGCATGCAACTATCCTAACCTATGCAATTTATTTTATTCTATAAAGGAAAGAAAAATCTAACTAAAATATCCTAATTATTGGTGCCAGAGAAGATAATTTACCTCCGGAAGTCAGGTACTGACCGACCTCCCCACACTTAAGGCTTTGCACCGTCCTCGGTGCTATCTGTCAGAAACAGGGGTGGGCTGGTAGCAGTATCTCCATCATCGGGACCGTCATGGCTCTCTGTGCTAGTAAAGGAAGTGGAGTCCGGGGTGTCTGAGTCTCTGAAGCGTCCCTTGAGTAGCTCCTTGAGGTGTTTGAGTCGGCGCTCGTTACGGCGCTCTCTCATCTTTGCTTTCTGTTCTTGCCGATCCAACCGTTCGATTATCTGCTGGAGCAATTTCTCAGTTGTAGATGCTTGTGGTGTTGAAGAAGGATTATCTTCAACTGGAGCAGTAGGAAGGCTTGTAGTGGCTGCTGAGAGTCTGAGGTATTTCCCATTAGGGACATATTGATCATCCCGTGGAAGCATGGCTTTGGTGTCCCCAGCTCTGTAGGAGACTCCGGCTGCTGAGACAAGATCTGAGACCAAGGCGGGGAAAGGTAAGTTGCCCGCAATTTGTACGTGTTCCATAGCATTCCGGATATGTCTTGAGAGATTCAAAGGTTGGTCTGTAAGGATGCACCATAGTAGAACAGCCATGTCTGTAGTGAAAGAGGACTCATGAGTGCTCAGAAAGACGTAATGGGACATGATCTGTGCCCATACGCGAGCCTCCAAGGTAAGTGATGAAGCCAAGATTCCCTTTGGGCGGGTACAATGGTATCCATAGATCCAACGGCTGCCAGGTAATGCGATGACTCCGAGAACGGAGTCCCAGTCGAATTGGTATCTCTGGCGCTGAAGGGCGGCTTCTTGAAAAGCGTCCATTCCTGCTGGAATAGGGGGAAGACTCAGAGCTTGCTGAATGGCCTCTTCTGTGATGGGGACTTGCTTCTGCCGGACATAAACAGACTGCAGGGTCGGCATGTAGAAGTTGGAGTAGAACTCAACTACCCAAGAAAGATTGACCTGCCTTGGCTATTTCCATAGGAAACCCCATTGTCTTCGCTCAATTTGCGGCTCAACAAAGGTGGCAATATTGGACGGGAGGATAAGAAGGTATTCATTGTTATAGTTCCTTTCTGCCAGGATAGGAAACATCTGCTCACAGTAGCGATTGGAAAATCGCGCAGCGTCCTTTGCTGGAAAGGCTTTCTCCTTTTCGTCAACCTTTATTGTCCTCTTGACTCGTTTTGTTGAGGGCTTGACTGCGGTTGAAGAAGGCTCTGCCACTAATGCTCTTTTAGTTCCTCTTCTTGCTGGTGGTCTGGAAGCTGCTTTCTCCTTTCCTTTCTTGGTGGCCATCCTGAAAGAAGGGAAGAGAAAGAAAATTAAATTTAAAGAGAGATACAGCAAGGAAGGGAACGGAAAAGAGGGTGAATGATGCACAGTAAAATGTAGATGACATTAACACATGCTCTCGAGTACATATGAAAAGCCATCAATGGGAAATAGCTAGTGCATAAAAAGACAAGTGAATGCAAGGTGTTTATTGGCATGCCGGCAAAGGGCATGAGTAGCATAGACCAAGCATTACTTTGTAACAAACCATCACGTTTGTATTGACAATTGAATTTAATTAATAAAATAATAAGGGAAAGTTGTGAAAAGCAAGCATTGAATAGTATAGTAACATAGAGAAGTGCATAATGCCACATGGGCTTTTTCACAAACACATAGCATGCATGGTGAATAGGGTATAGAAAATATGAAGATGAACATGCAAGCAATCCCTTAAATGGGAGAAAAATAATTGTCAAATAATTTACAATAATTCACAAGCATATAATGAGGGATGATGACTCAAAAGGTTTCTAACACCATGTAAAGAAAAGAAAAGAAGAAGAAGAAAAAAAAATTTGAAAAAAAAAAGAAAAGAAAAAGAAAATAATAATATATATATATAATATAATAAGAATGATAGAAAAGAGAAGAAGGTAAAACCTTGTTAATGATGGTGAGAGAGATAGAGAGTGAAAGGTGAGATAGAAAGGGGAAGGGGGAAGGAAGAAAGAAGGAGGGAACAGAAAAATTAGGATTTGGAGGAGAAGAAGATAAGATATGTGGCAATTTTAGGTTGAGCTGTGCGGCGCATGCGACGCGGCTGCCTGGGTCACGCATTCGGGTGGGTGCGCGTCAGGGAGGGGGACGCGATCGCGTCGGTCACGCGGTCGCGTGACCCATGTTATGCGTCTGGCGCGAGTGCAGCCTCGCTCCAGCACAACTCTCTGTTCAATTTAATTCAATTGCCAAATTGGGGTGATGCGATCGCGTGGGTCATGCGATCGCATGAATGTGCGTCATAAAATGGGTGATGCGGCCGCGTCGGCGACGCGATCGCGTGACAAGGATTGTGCTTCCAGCACCAATCCAGTATCACTCTCGCACAAAATGTTGATGTGCACCCTTTTACGTCGAAAATTCAGGGCACGCGGCCGCGTGGAGCACGCGGTCGCGTGGGAGGCCATGATTCCCATGCGACGCGAACGCGTCAGGGACGCGGTCGCGTGGGTCGATTTGTGCCATTGGCACGCCTCCAGCCCCGATCCAGCCGGACTCTCTGTTCATTTATTTATTTTTATTTTTTTTAAAAAAAAAAAGAAGTAGAAAGACATGTAAATGAAAGAGCACGAAAGCACTAACAAAGAGAAGAGTTATTAAAGAAGAAAAACTAAAAGTGAAGAAAAGAACGATTATACCGTGGTGGATTGTCTCCCACCAAGCACTTTGCTTTAACGTCTGTAAGTTGGACGCTCCACTAGCTCAATCTGCTGCGATGTGGGGATCTTCCAGGCGGAAGATCTCAAGCTCCTTATTTTTCTGCACCTTCTCACCATGGTACAGCTTAAGGCGTTGTCCATTAACCTTAATAAGTTCAGAGCTTGAAGGATGGCTTAGGTGATAGACTCCGTATGGTTCAGCCTTCTCTACTCTGTATGGACCTTCCCATTTTGATCTCAACTTACTGGGCATGAGCCTTAGTCGAGATTTGTAAAGGAGGACAAAATCTCCAGGTTGAAATTCTTTCTTCTTGATGTTTTGATCATGCACAGCTTTCGTCTTTTCCTTGTAAATTCTGGAATTCTCATAAGCTTCTAGGCGAAGGTTCTCCAGTTCCTACAGTTGCAACTTCCTTTCAGCTCCGGCATTTTCAATTCCCATGTTGCACTCCTTAACTGCCCAGAAGGCTCTGTGTTCGATTTTAACTGGGAGATGGCAAGCTTTTCCATAAACCAAGCGGAAGGGGCTCATCCCAATGGGTGTCTTGTATGCTGTTCTATATGCCCACAGTGCATCTTGTAGCCTGGTGCTCCAGTCTTTTCTATGAGGCTTTACTATCTTTTACAAGATACGCTTAATTTCTCTGTTTGACACCTCGGCTTGCCCATTTGTTTGGGGATGGTAAGCAGTTGCAACTTTATGGATTATCCCATGCTTCTTCATCAATCCTGTTAGTCTCCTGTTACAAAAATGGGTGCCTTGATCGCTCACGATTGCTCGTGGTGATCCAAAGCGAAATATAATATGGTTTCTCACGAAGGAAACAACAGTGTTAGCATCATCAGTGCGGGTAGGAATTGCTTCCACCCATTTGGAAACATAATCCACAGCTAACAATATATAAAAATATCCATTAGAATTTGGAAATGGGCCCATGAAGTCAATGCCCCATACATCAAAAATTTCACAGAAGAGCATATATTGTTGAGGCATCTCATCCCTCTTGGATATATTACCAAATTTCTGGCATGGGGGGCAGGATTTACAAAACTCAGCAGCGTCTCTAAAAAGAGTAGGCCACCAGAATCCACAGTCTAAGATCTTTCTAGCTGTTCGTTGAGGGCCAAAATGTCCTCGACTCTCAGATGAGTGACAGGCCTCTAAAATGGACTGGAATTCTGACTAAGGCACACAACGTCTAATTATCTGGTCAGCGCCACATCTCCATAAATATGGGTCATCCCATATATAATATTTAGACTCACTTTTCAGCTTGTCTCTTTGATGTTTAGAAAAATGTGGAGGAAATGTGCGGCTAACTAAATAATTAGCAACAGGTGCATACCAAGGGACTACCTCAGATACTGCTTGTTGGTTATCAAAAGGAAAATTATCATCTATACGAGTAGAATCAACCTTAATATGTTCAAGGTGACTCAAGTGGTCTGCTACTAAATTCTGATTACCACTCCTGTCCTTTATTTCTAAATTAAATTCTTGTAGCAGCAGTATCCAACGTATAAGTCTTGGTTTGGACTCCTTTTTAGCTAATAGATACTTTAGAGCTGCGTGGTCCGAATACACTATTACTTTGGTACCAAGTAAATAGGCCCGGAATTTATCCAGAGTAAAAACAATAGCAAGAAGTTCTTTCTCAGTAATAGTATAATTGGACTGGGCAGTGTCTAAAGTCTTAGACGCATAGGCAATAACAAAAGGATCCTTACCTTCACGCTGAGCCAGCGCTGCTCCTACTGCATGGTTGGAAGCATCGCACATGATTTCAAACGGCTGGTTCCAGTCTGGTCCTCTCACAATTGGGGCTTGCGTTAGAGCAGTCTTCAGCTTATCAAATGCTTGTTTGCAATCCTCACTGAACTCGAACTTAATATCCTTCTGCAGTAATCTGGATAAGGGAAGTGCCACCTTACTAAAGTCCTTAATAAATCTCCTGTAGAAACCTGCATGGCCAAGGAACGAACGGACTTCCCTCACAGAAGAGGGGTAAGGTAAAATAGAAATAACATTTACCTTTGCTGGGTCTACAGAAATGCCATTATTAGATACCACATGTCCTAATACAATCCCTTGTTTTACCACAAAGTGGCATTTTTCGAAATTCAATACAAGGTTTGTATTAACACATCTATCTAATACTCTAGATAACCCATCTAAGCAAAGGCTAAAAGAATCACCATAAACGCTAAAATCGTCCATAAAAACTTCCATACAGTCCTCAATAAGATCAGAGAAAAGACTCATCATGCACCTTTGAAAAGTAGCTGGTGCATTGCACAAGCCAAAGGGCATTCTTTTATAAGCATAGGTCCCAAAAGGACATGTAAAAGTAGTCTTTTCCTGATCCTCAGGAGCTATATGAATCTGGAAATAACCTGTGTAACCATCTAGAAAGCAGTAATGTGATTTACCTGACAGGCGATCCAGCATTTGATCAATGAATGGAAGTGGGTAGTGATCCTTACGGGTAGCTTGGTTGAGACGCCTATAATCAATGCAGACTCTCCAAGCATTCTGAACTCTAGTTACTATGAGCTTTCCATGCTCATTCTTCATGGTAGTGACTCCAGACTTCTTGGGCACCACTTGTACTGGGCTTACCCATTCATTGTCTGAAATGGGATATATGATACCGGCCTCCAATAGTCTGGTCACCTCCTTCTTGACAACTTCCAAGATGGTGGGATTCAATCTTCTCTGGGGTTGACGGACAGGTCTTGCTCCCTCTTCTAAAAATATTCTGTGCTCGCATACTTGAGGGTTGATTCCCACTATGTCTGCCAAACTCCACCCAATTGCCTTTTTATGCTTTCTTAGCACATCAAGTAGCTGCTCTTCTTGTTGAGAAGTCAGTTCTCTTGCAATAATAACCGGAAGCTTCTGCTCGTCCTCGAGATAAGCATATTTTAGGTGTGGAGGAAGAGGTTTCAATTCTAACTTTTGATCATGGGCAGGCTCTGGATTATCTGGAGCTCGTAAAAATGGCGAAGTGCCCTCACTGTCAGTTAAGAGGGTCCCCACACTCGGACCTTGTCCAGTGTGCCTCTCTTCAAACTCTTCTTTTTGAACTTCAGCCACACTTTCGTCTATGACATCACACTAGAAGATAGAACGATCTTCTGGGGGGTTGTTAATGACTCAATTCATATTGAAGATCACTATGCGGCCATCTATTTCAAAGGAGTATGTTCCTGAAAAAGCATCCAATTTGAATTTTGATGTCTTCAAGAATGGTCTTCCAAGTAGGATCGATGATGGCTTATCTGAATCAATGTGGGGCATCTCCAAGATATAAAAATCAGTGGGAAATGTGAACCCTTTAATATTCACCAAAACATCTTCAGCAACTCCAGCCACTGTTATAATGCTTTTATCTGCTAACACAAAATGAGCTGCCGACCTTTTTAAGGGAGGGAGCCTCAAAACATCATATATGGACAAAGGCATTATACTGACACATGCTCCTAAATCACACATGCAATCATAAATTACTACACCACCAATAGTACAACTAACTATGCAAGGACCTGGATCAATACATTTTTCAGGTAATCCTCCCATTAAAGCAGATATAGAACTACCTAAAGGAATAGTTTCTAATTCATTAATCTTGTCTTTATGGATACATAAGTCTTTTAGAAACTTTGCATATTTAGGTACCTGCTGAATTACATCAAAAAGGGGGACAGTTACCTCGACCTTTTTGAATATCTCTACCATTTTAGGATCAGGTTCTAGCTGCTTCCTGGGATTCCTTGCAAGCTGTGGAAATGGAATGGAAAACAGTAGTTTCCGTGGTGCCTGCGCCTTTTGGTGCTTCTTCTTGTGGTTGAGCTATCTCTTCTTCAGCTATGTCCTGTATATCCTCTTCCTCTTCAACATCTTTGATTCCCACCACCTCTTCAGCTGAGGCGTATTCTGGTGAGCTTGGTTCCTCCTGATTCCTCTCCTGTAGTGTAGTTCCAGACCTCAGGGTGATAGCATTAATGCCTCCCTTTGGATTGGGTAATGGTTGAGAGGGGATTCCAGTGGTGCTTGAAGGTTGGTTACTGGAATTTTGTGCTGAACCAAGCTGTGTCATAAAAGCTTGCAGAGTAGAGGTGAGACCATTCAGACTGGCGTTAATACTGTTCACGATGGTACTTTCCATGGCCAGTTGTCTTTTCTCAAAAGCTTGTAATAAATCTTTTTTAGAAGATACAGAAGAATGAGTAAATTGAGAGGTTTGCTGCTGATTGTTCGGTGGTCCTTGGTTTTGCCTCAGGTGAGGTGCTTGGTAAGGTTGAGGTTGATTTTGCTGCCTGTTGTTGTTATTATTCCACCTCTGATTTCCCTGATTATCTCTACCTCCCCTGTTATTGTTGTCCCTCAAATTCTGGTTTGAATTGTCCTGCCATCCATGGTTATTATTTCCACTTTGATTGTACCCTTGGTTGGGGCGGTCATAGAAGTTGTGAGTGGATGCCACCATGTTGTCTTCTTGTTGGAGCTGCGGGCATTCATCAGTGTAATGGCTGTAATCAGCACAAATTTCATAAATTCTTTGTGGGACTAGTTGTTGGTTTTGCTGCGATTGAGTTTGCTGAGCTTGTTGATTCAACTGCATTTGCTTCAGCAGGTTGGTCATCTCATAGATGCTTTGAGTTAGAGCAGCAGTCTCTCTACCAGAAGATACTTCTGCAACGGCTTTTGAACGACCTTGCTTCTGTCTGTGGTTCCGAGTAGATTCAGCTAAATCACTGATCAATTGCCAAGCTTCATCAGTGGTCTTGTACTTCTTCATATACCCATTGCTGGCACTTTCCAATGTGGTCTTATCTTGGGGCCTCAAACCTTGTGTGATATAGCTGAGTAACACGATCTTGTCAATCATGTGGTGGGGGCATGCTTCCAGAAGATTATTGAAGCGCTCCCAGTATTCGAAGAGAGTCTCATTGTCATCCTGAACAATCGTAGAGATATCCTTCCTCAGTTTATCAGTAACTTCAGATGGAAAGAATTTCTCCAGAAACTCCTTTCTGAGTGTAGTACCACTCTCTTGCTTTTCCCTCAAGAGAGAACGGAAAAGCTTTCAGCAGAATTGAAGTTTCATCAGTGCCATCACGCCTGACAGTAGAACAGGCTACCTGGAAATCTCTCAAGTGCTTGATAGGCTTTTGAGCAGGTAGGCCATGAAACTTGGGCATCAAATTTAACAGTGCGGTCTTTATTTCAAAATCTGTAGCTACCGCTAGATGATGCGCTTGAAATGGTTGCATTGTAAAATCAGGAGCTCCTTCCTCCTGAATGGTAACTCTTCTAGTTGCCATGTTTTTTGCATGTAAAACAACCGAATCAGTAGAACGGGGGCTGGTTTCTTCCTCAGATTCACTTTCAAATCCGCCCTAAGAGCGGGCTAACCTACGCTGTTCTCGCCTTATTCGTGAAATAGTCCTTTCAATTTCAGGATCAAATATTAGCAAGCGCGGATCAGGAAGTGAATACGTCATTTGACGGAAGAAACATGCAGCTCATAGTAGCAAAATTAAATAAAATGCAAATAAATAAATTCTAATTAATAAAATTAGCACTCTATTGCAACTCCCCGGCAACAGCGCCAAAAATTGATGGGACGCAGAAGTTGGTGAATTAAAAATTATTAAAATGGTTACGTTGCAAGTATATTTCTTAACTCACCGAAAATCTGCCTATCAATTTAAAAGTATGTCACAGAGAATTTCAATTAAAATTACTGGGAGTTTTAAATCCCAGGTCGTCTCCCAACGAGTTGCAGAAAAGTGTGCTATCTTATTAATCAGATGTTCCAAGAAGTTGAGCTAAGTAAATTGGGATGTAAATTGAGGAAATTTAAATAATATGAATAACAGCCTTGACTGGGAGTTGATTGGTTGGAATTTCTACTATTGATGGTGCGATTGTAAGATTAATTTATAATTAATGGTTATTCTGTTTGGTTATCCTTTACTAGGTAAGGGAAAGTCAAACAAGTTGGAATGCCAGATCTGTTCACAAGTTGCAACCCACTTAGTTCAACGGGATTGGCGTCGGTGACAGGATAGCAATCCAACATTTAACCCAATTACAAATTTTCTTTCAATCCTTCCAACTCAAGAGTTCCTTTTAATCAACTCCCCGTCAAGAAAGGAAACTACTCACGCATTGTAAATAAAGAATCCATAGCACATGAAAGGGAATTAAAAGAAGACATGATTATTGGAATTGAAATTGAATTAAAAAGAAATAATCCTTGTATTAAATAATCATAAAAGTATCTGAATGACAAAATTGAACAAAATAAAGAACATGGAAGAATAAAACCAAGTTAAGAAAACAAACTAGAATGATGAAGTCTTGATGAGGAAATAACTCTTCTCAATGTTCTAATTCTAAGAGCAATTGAAAAATTAATATCCTAAAAACCTAGAGAGGAAAACCTAAGAGAGTGAAAAAAAACTCGATCTAAAACTACTGAATGAATGTGTCTTTTGTTTCTGCATGTTCTCTGACTCTGGTCTGCTGTTCCGGGCCGAAAAATGGGCCGAAATGGGGTCCAAAATCGCCCCCAACGAATTCTGCAGATTATGCAGATCGCACATGTCACGCGATCGCGTTATCCATGCGGACGCGTCATTCGCGTTTTTTCTCGCCACGCGTTCACGTCGTCCACGCTACCGCGTTGCTACGATTTGCTCTCCTTCTCGCGGTCGCGTGAGCCATGCGACCGCGTCACTTCTCGTTGGTTATCTCTTCAAATTCTTGTGTTCCTTCCATTTTTGCTAGCTTCCTTTCCAATCTCCAACTCATTCATGCCCTATAAAGTCTGAAACACTTAACACACAGATCACGGCATCGAATGGAATAAAGGAGAATTAAAAATAAATAATTAAAGTCTCTAGGAAGCAGTTTTCAAACATGTAATAAATTCAGGAAGGAAATCTAAATGCATGCTAATTTAATGAATAAGTGGGTAAGGATCATGATAAAACCACACAATTAAATACAATATAAATCATAAAATAGTGGTTTATCATTCCACCCATGATCATCTTTTCTTGCAAGCTTGTAAGATCTTTCAATGATTCAATCCAATTGTGGTTTCGTTGATTGCTAATGCCTTAGCCCCCCTGTGCTTGCATATGTATTCTTGGAGATTGATTTATTTTGACTAAGTCATTGCATTCATGTAAATAGGTTACATATAGATAGATTGCATTTAGTTAGTTTGCATTGAATAAATGTTGATACCCTTTGCTTCTTTCTTAATTTTAGCATGAGGACATGCTTGGTTTAAGTGTGGGGAGATTTGATAAACCCCGATTTCATGGTTTATCTTGTGCTTATTTTGGGGGATTTTATCACCTTTTTCCACATTTATTCAATGAAATAGCATGGTTTTGTAATTCTCCCTTGAATTGTGCTTAAGTGTAAAAACATGCTTTTTAGGCCCTTAAATTGGTGATTTTGATTCACTTTAATTCCATTCGATTCCTTGATGTGTTTGTTAAGTGATTTCAGATTCATAAGGCAAGTATTGGATGGAAGAAATCAGGAAAAAAGCATACAAAGTGGAGAATGCATGAAGAAACAAAGATTTGCGATGCATCAATGGGCGCGCACGCGTACAAGGCGCGCACGCGTAGAAGTGATTTCACATAAGGACGCGCACGCGCGAAAGTGGTATTACATAGAGACACGCACGCGTACATGCCGTGTCCGCGCGGATGAAGAAATATGCAAATCGACGCGCATGCGCACATGGCGCGTACGCGCCGATACTCTCACGTAACCCACTTAAAGGCAAAACACTGCGGGCGATTTCTGAGCTGCCCAGGCCCAAATCCAACTTGTTTCTAAGTGTATTTCATGCAGAATTGAAGTTCAAGCAAAGGGAGAGCAATTAGTTTAGCCAACATGAGCCTTTAGATAGTTTTCTAGAGAGAGAACCTCCCTCTTCTCTCTAGAATTAGGTTAGGGTTAGGTTAAATTGTTATAGATCCATGTTTAATTCCTTTCTTTCATCTTGCTTCTTTTATAATTTCTCACGTATATGACTTGATCTCTTTAGTTGTAATGTTAATTTCTCATTTCGCTCTCTTTTTTTATGATAACTCATGATGGATTTGGTTTACAATTAATGCAAATTAATGTTGATGTTTCTTTCATGTTGATTTTGCTTGCTATTGTTAAGTTCTTGTTTATGGTAGTCATGGTTTTCCTTAATTTTAGCAATTTATGATGTTTACTTTTATTGCACATTAGGTGTTTGATATAATGCCTCCTATAATTTTTGAGTAGTTCTCTTGACCTTTGGCCTAAGCTAATGGGATTGAGTGATCTTGAGTCCTTGGGTTTTGTTGAATTGGCAATTTTAGAACCCTTGTGGATCAATTTGATAACCATTGACTCTAACCTACTACTAAGTCAATTAGTAGCTAGGTTGGGACTTATGGATTGATGTTGATCAAGCCATTTGACGTACTCTAAGCCTAGGAGTAGACATTACGTACTTAAGGCTTTAGAGAGTAGACCTAATGAGCTCGGTTCCGCATGATTACCAATGCTTGAATTGTTGACAAGGATAGTGATCTCAATTACCTAAGTCTTAGCCAAGAGTCCTTTACCTTGCTTCGTTTAATTGCTTGTTTGAATTATTTTCCTTGCCATTTACATTATTGCCCTCTTATCAATCAAACCCCCTTTTTACCCCTTCATAGCTAATAATTGACCACTTCATTGCTATTCTCGTGAGACGATCCGAAGTCTAAATACTTTGGTTAATTCTTATTTGGGGTTTGTACACGTGACAACTCAAATTTTTTATTTGAGAATTGTTTGTTTGTTTGGAGCTATGCTTACAACGAAGTTATTATTTCTACTAGAGAAATTCTAGACCGACACGGCAAATTTTCATCAATTAGTGCTCGCACTTGATTTTTAAGTGAAAACATGCCCAGCAAATTCACAGAAGCTGTAGGGTCCAGTTGGAACTGATTATGGCGCCAAAACCCATAAGAAGACCAAGGGATGAGGGGATTCTGATTGATTCACTCTTTTTTAGATATTTTCTAGTTAGTTTTTGGAAGTTACATTTTGTAAAGAGAGAAACTCTAGATTCTCTCTAGGGTTTTGCTTCTCAAATTAGAATTTTTTTGCATCCATTGGTGAGATCTATTGTCAATTGAATTTTACCTTGCGACAAGTTGTAGATCTAGATTCTCCTACTCTCAATTTAGTTCTTGTTGTTCAAGTTACTTGTGGATCTTAGCTTTTGGATATTGTTACTTCTATTTCCATTAATACATTGAGGTAATTTCATGTTCCTAGTTGTCAATTGTTGATTATTGTTAATCTCTTGTAGGGTATACCTTTGATTGCAAGTTTACTCTCAATTTTACAATGCCTTTCTTTCTTGCTCTCCAAGTGTTTGAGAAAATGCCAACTTTAACTATGGAGTAGATTTTTCATACTTGGCTTAGGGATTGAGATATTGGAGACACTTGAATTATCAATGTCCTTTGTTGATTATCAATTGGAGATTGCTAATTAGTTTGAATGTCACTAAAGTTAGACTTCCCTATGGTTAGACTAGGACTTGTGAACTCAAATTGATTACTTTCACTTGACTTTCCTTAATACTAGAGGTTAACTAAGTGAAGCAATAACTAATTGTGATCATAATTAATAAAGATGATGATGATGGGAAGTCCAATCCTCACTTCTAGCCAAGGCCTTTATATTGCTTGATTCTCATTCACACTATTGGCTTGTTCCTCTCTTGTATGAAACTCCAAACAGCACTACACTTTCTAACCAACAACGTACATCTTAGAGCACTCCTAGGGAGAACGATTCGGGAGTCATACTCTCGGTTATTGATTTTAGATTGTTTGATGTGAAATTACGTGTCAGTTTAGACTATACTACGATTAGATTTATTGATAAATTATACACCAGCATAAAATCATTCATCAGTCACTACTTGGAGCAAAGGTCTAATGGCAAATAACTTGGGCACAACCACAGTTGCCTACACTCTAACTAAAGGCCAGTCAAACAACAGGCCTCCCTTCTTCAACGGGAAGAACTATACTTACTGGAAAGAAAGGAAGCGAATCTTCATCCAATCCATTGATTACAACATATGGAAGATCGTTGTAAGCAGCCCCAAAATTCCAACAAAAATAAGTGCTGATGGAATGGTGACTCCAAAAGAAGAAACTGAATGGAATGAAGATGATAAGATTAAAGTGGAGCTGAACATTAAAGCCATCAACCTTCTACACTGTGCTATTAGTTTTGAAGAGTATCGAAAGGTGTCAAGATACAAGATAGCCAAAGAAATCTGGGAGAAACTCCAGGTTACACACAAAGGCACCAAGCAAGTAAAAGAAACAAGGATTGATATACTGTGAAAAGAATACGAGATGTTTAATATAAAGGATGGAGAAAGTATTGATGAAATGTTTGAGAGATTCTCAATCATAATCAACAGCCTCGATGCTATGGGTACAACCTACTCGGAACAAACCCAAGTGAGAAAAATCCTTAGAAGCCTCACAAAGGAATTGAAAACAAAGGCCACTGTCCTAGTTGAGAGTAATAACCTAAGTCCCATAACCTATGATGAGCTGAGAATGAAACTCCTTCCCTATGAAACCACAAACACAAACCAAAACTCAAAGGAAAAGGGAATAGCCCTTAAGTCAAGAGTTGAATCAAAAGAAAGTGAGTCCAGTGGCAGTTTTTCAGATGATGAACTTGTGTTTTTTGCTAGGAGACTTAGAAGGCTAATGAGGAACAAAGGCAAGTACAAGGGTTCAAGCTTAAAGGAGTACAAGAAAGACATGAGTAAAGTGATTTGCCACTATTACAAGGAGGCTGGGCATCTCAAGTACAATTGTCCGAAACTAAAAAAGGAGGATAAAGGAAAGAAAGAAAAGAAAAGAGTGCTCATGGCATCTTGGGAGGATCTTGAGAATGACTTGGATGAGAAAGAAGACTCCGAATGCGAAGCTCAAATCTGTTACATGGCTGGTGAAGATCAACTTGATGAGGTAAATTACTATGACTTGTCCATTGATGACCTACGTGTTATCATAGATGATCTCACTTTAAATTCTGAAAAATTGTTGATCAAATACAATAAGTGCAAATCTGAAAAAGAAATGCTGAAAGATGAAAATGATTTTTTGAAAGAAAAGGTGAAGGAAACTAAATGTGCTTTGGGTATTATTGAAGAAAATAGATTTCTAAAATCTGAACTTGAAAACTAAAAGGAAAGCACATTGTGGATTCTTCTCAAGAGCTCATTGCTGAAAACAAAAGATTAAATGAAATGATCAAGAGATTGAATAGTGATTTAGCAAAGTTTGCTCATGGTTCAAGAAACTTGGACAAACTACTTGCAAATGAAAGATCAATGTTTGAAAAATCTGGTTTAGGATATGTGACAAAAAATGATGCAGTTTTTAATAACTCCACAAAATCCATGGCCTCTTCCTCAAAAACAATATCAATTATCAACAAATCTAGTCTGGGACTTCTTCCCACCTATGAAGAGAAATTTGAAAATTCTTGTTTTGGGGAAACTGAATCATCTTCAAGAACTGATCCGATACCAAACAAGTCGGGTCTGGGCTATATTTCAACCAATGAGGTTACCTTAAAAAATCCATCTTTTCAAAACAGAATCTCATCTTCAAAAGGCCCAAATACTTTCAAAAATTATGGTTTGAATGCTTTTACAAAAAGGAACATTACCAACAAAAATCACTATGTTAAAAGAAATGCACATCTTCTAAAAATCAGAAAAACTCAAGTCCTTAATCATTTTTAGCATCGAAATTCAAATCAATTTCAGCAACATGCATCAAGAAATAGTTGCTTTAATTATATGAAAACTGGTTACTCTTACTTACAATGCTTCATTGAAAAAAAAAGTAGGAAACCAAACTTACAATGTTGTTTGTGACTTTAATGCACTTGGGAAACCAAGGTGGATTAACTTCAAAGGATCCAAATTAATTTGGATACCTAAGGATGATTGAAATCATATACAAATTTGCCTAGCATCAAAGAAAAAGAAAGATATATGGTACTTGGATAGTGGGTGTTCTAGACACATGACTGGAAGGTCCACTTTCTTCATCAAATTAAACAACTATGATGGAGGTTTTGTGACCTTTGGAGATGATGAAAAAGGTAAAATTGTTGCTGTTTGAAAAGTAGGTAATGATCACTCTACTTTCATTAGTGATGTCTTTTTGGTTAATGGTTTAAGGCATAATCTTTTGAGTATAAGTCAATTGTGTGATCTGGGCTATTTGGTGACTTTCAAAAGATTGGAGTGCTGTGTTGTGAATGGAAAGACCAATGATGTAATGTTTATTGCTAAGTATTGTGATAATGTGTTTGGACTTACACTTGATGAACTAAAGGATCAAAATGTAGCTTGTTTTCACTCTAAAGGATTTGAAAATTGGCTATGGCATAAGAGATTGGGCCATGCTAGCATGTTTCAAATAAACAAGCTTGTTAAGAAAGAATTAGCAAGAGGTCTTCCTTTGATAAAATTCGACAAAGACATCACTTGTGATGCTTGTCAAATGGAAAAACAAACAAAGAATTCATTTAAATCAAAGGAAGACATCTCCACTAATAGACCATTGGAATTGATACATATTGATTTATTTGGTCCAACAAGAACTCAGAGCTTAGGTGGTAAACATGATGGTTTAGTAATAGTGGATGACTACACTAGATTTGGTTGGGTTTTATTTCTTGCACACAAAAATGAAGCCTTTTTGGCTTTTGAAACTTTTAGCAAGAAAGTTTAAAATGAAAAGGATTTAAAGATCTCCTCAATAAGAAGTGATCATGGAATTGAATTTTAAAATCAATTATTTGAATCTTTTTGTGAGGAATTTGGGATATCACACAAATTCTTTTGTCCAAGGACACCACAAAAAACTAGTGTTGTGGAAAGAAGAAATAGAAGTATTAAAGAAATGACAAGAGCCATGCTTTGTGAAAGTAATGTTCCAAAATTCCTTTGGGCTAAAGCAGTTAACACAGTTTGCCACATTTTGAATAGAACCATCATAAGGAAATTTTTGAAGAAAATACATTATGAACTTTGGAAAGGTCACCCACCAAACTTAAATTACTTGCATATCTTTGGATGCAAATGTTTTGTTCAAAATAACAAAGATAATTTGGAAAATTTTGATCCAAAGGCATATGAGTGTTTATTTGTAGGATATTCTACAACTAGTAAAGCATATAGAGTTAATCATCAAGATGCTAGAATAATTGAGGAGTCCATACATGTTACATTTTGTGACACTAAATTGGTTCGAAGAATTTTGGAAGATTGTGATGCAAGTAACCAGGGTCAAAAGGATGATGAAAAAGGCCAAAATCATGAGAGTAAAAATTCTGAACAAAATGAATCTGAAACTGTAGTTGCAGAAAATCCTGTAGAAGACAATTTTGTTTTGTCTCATGAATCTGGTGATCATCCTGAAACCAAAAGTTCATTGAATCCCTTAATAATCGATTCTGTTACTAAGTCCACAAGACCTCGTAAGTGGAGATTCCTCAAGAACTATCCTTAGGAATTCGTCATTGGGGATGTTTCACAAGGTGTCAAAACTCATTCCTCCACTAGAAAAGAAAATGAAGAAACAAACATTGCTTTTCTCTCTCAAATGGAGCCTCAAAACATCAAGGAAGCTCTTGATGACCATCCTGGGTAAAAGCAATGGAGGAAGAGCTTCAAGAGTTTGAAAAGAACAAAGTTTGGATATTAGTTCCAAAGCCATGTGACAAGAAAGTGACAGGCACCAAGTGGATATTTCGGAACAAGTTGGGTGAGGATGGAAGCATTGCTAGAAATAAAGCAAGATTGGTGGCACAAGGATACAGCCAAGAAGAGAGAATAGATTTTGATGAATCCTTTGCCCATGTCGCCCGAATGGAAGCCATAAGACTTCTTCTTGCTTATGCTGCTTATTGTGGTTTCAAATTTTATAAAATGGATGTAAATGTGTATTCTTAAATGCTGTGATAGATAGAGAAGTGTATGTGGCATAGCCACCTGGTTTTGAAAATAAGGAATTTCCTAACCATGTTTTCGAACTTTCTAAAGCTCTCTATGGATTAAGACAAGCTCCTAGGGCGTGGTATGAGAGACTTAGTTCTTTTCTTTTGAAAAATGGCTTTCAAAGAGGCACCACAGACACTACTCTATTTATTAAGAATTCAAATGATTCTTTCATTCTAGTCCAAATTTATGTTGGTGACATTATTTTTGGATCAGTAAATGAATCCCTTTGTACTGAATTTGGAAAATTCATGACAAGTAAATTTGACATGAGTATGATGGGTGAACTTAATTTTTTCCTTGGGCTTCAAATTAAGCAAACAGAAAATGGTATTTTCATTCATCAAGAGAAGTATGCCAAGGAACTAGTTATGAAATTTGGTATGAAAAATGCCAAACCCATGGGAACTCCCATGCACCCTAATTCAAAATTAGAAAAGGGTGAAGCTGAGAAAGATGTAGATGAGGCTAGGTATAGTGGAATGATTGGTTCTCTTATGTACTTAACTTCCTCTAGATCTGATATTGTGCAAAGTGTTGGAATGTGTTTTAGATTCCAATCTAAACCTAAAGGGTCACATCTTTCAACAGTTAAGAGGATCATTAGATATGTTCATTGCACATCCAATTTTAGCTTATGGTACCCTAAGATTGATGATTTTTTTGCAGTTGGTTACTGTTCCGAGGGTTATCTGAAACTGGAGGTCGATCTTGGATGAGATCTTTGGTACTGGTCGGAGATGACGTGTCTGGCTGGCTGGTGGCGGCCGAAGCTGTTGTGTCCGACTTGTTGGATTTGCTACATTGCTGATCCTTGGCCACCGGAGGGTGGGGGGTACCTACAAAAAACTTCGATGCTTAAGTTAGCACGGGTATTAGGCAGGTTTTTATGTAGAATCAGAGTATGAGTTATACCTGGGTACTCCAGTGTATTTATAATGGTGAGATGTGACCTTTGGATAAGATAAGTTAGTTATCTTATCTTATCTTTATCTTTTGGGTTGAGGTCAGCGCATCTTCAACGGAACCGCCCTTCTCTGTAGGCCTGAACGACCTTTGGATTTGGGTCGTATTCCTTGAATTGGGCCCTTTTTGGGCTTTCCTGTCGATTTGGCCGAGTTCTTCGTAAAGAAGTCGGTCCGCTTGACCTAAGGAGGTCGGTCGCTTTATTACTGAACATCCCGGTTTGGACAGCTCGACCCTGGGTATGAACAGTTACTGTGATGCAGATTTTACTGGAGATAAAGTGGTTACTGTGATGCAGATTTTACTGGCATATGCTGCTTTCTTGGGAAGTCCCTAAACGTTTGGTCAAGCAAGAAGCAGTCCATAGTAGCCTTATCCACTGCAGAGGTTGAGTATATAGCTACTTCCTCTTGTTGTTCTCAGCTTATTTGGTTGAAAACGCAACTTGCTGATTATAAATTAGATGCTGAAAATATTCCTTTGTTATGTGATAATATGAGTGCCATTAATATATCTAAAAATCCAGTCTTGCACTCTAGAACTAAACTTATTGAAGTGATATTTCACTCAATAAGGGAACATGTTCAGAAGGGGAATATTAGCATTCATTTGTTAAACCAGAGGACCAATTAGCAGATATTTTCACCAAACCTCTAGCTGAAGACAGATTTTGCATGCTTAGGACTAATCTAGGAATTATTAGTCATGATTCATTTTTTGCGCATTGCTGATGGGTTTGCTGAAGTTTTTGTCTCACATGAAGGTATGAGACAATTTTGGGCAAATGAAGAATTGTCTCTTTGAACTTCGTTTTCTGGGCTCTAAGGCACGTGCTGAATCATCTGGGCCAATCTCAAAATTCAGATTATATGTGGTCTAATATGTTTCCTTAAACACAACCATCTTTGGGCCCAATGAGTGTTACATGTGGTGGTCCAATATGTTTCTTTAAACCCATGTGGTTTTTTATGTGTTTTGTCTTTTAGTAAAAAGGCTTCATGTAAATAATGTTTTTAATTTTTTATTTTTTTAAAATCACTATTTCTTTTCTTGATGTCAAGTATTTTCAAGGTCAAATCATAGGTGATGCAGTTGCATATTTCAAGAAACCTTTTTCTTGAAGTAGTTACCAACCTTCGGGCTTCTCTCTTCATAACTCCCTCCTCTATCTCTTCAGTTTCTCCCAACTACCATTAGTGCTCCTCATTCAAAACCAAGGTTCAACCAATAAGGAAGAAAACCATTCTGCAAAAGCCTCCCAATGAAAAAGTTCTCAAGCTTCCAAAGAAAGTAAAACCCTCTACACGCTCCCAAGACCAAACCTTTACATTGTCACCTTCTCCTCCTACCTCACCGCCTCACATAGATCCTATGGCTCGCATGTAAGAACCAGCTAAACCGTTTTAATAAAACTAATAATTTTAAGTGCCCAAGATAGATTAAAAATTTAGAAATTTTAATTTGAAAATAAAAAGGTGAAATTTGATTTCAGTAAATTTTTCTGAGTCAGAAAATGTGTTTTCTGACAAAAACCGAGAAGAACCGCGAACCGGTAGTCGAACCGGTCAAACCGGATTAAGTCTGTCTGATACTGTGTTTTGAGAAAAATAAGATTTTGAAAAATTGATTTATTGTTTTGAAAAGACGAAAATAATTTAGAATTAAAAACCGGGCACTAATCTTAAAGGTTTTGGCCCAAAGTGAGCCAAACGGACCAAAAACACTTAGCGGGTTAGACCGAGCCCAAGTCCAACATATAAATTCCCTAACTAAGAGGCATTTGGCCTCAATTTTCAGAAATGAAAGAGAGAGAGGGGCGGTAAGAAGAGAGGAAGAAGGAGAGTACTATTCACCTCCATCTTCCGGGAGCCATATCTTGAGCTACAAAACTCCGATTGACGAGTCGTTTATGACCACGCGAAGCTCTTATCGAGCTCTACATTTCTATCTAATAAAATATGGTAAGATCTCTCTTTTCATGCTCTAGTTCCCAGCCCTAAGTTTCTGTATTTTTGGGGTTTGGTTTTTGAGGAGATTTTGTGGTTTTGCTTGTTTAGGTGATCTCTAGTAGTGGGTAATTATTGGATTTTACCCGTAATCTCGTTGGGTAAGGTAAGGTTTCACTAAACCCTTGTGTTTAGTTATTTCGTGTATCTTAGATTTTGATTTGGTGATATATGTGTTGTTAGTTTGAGCTTTGGTGTTTGTTGGAGTTGGTTGAGGCTTTAGATCAAGCTTGGTGGTTTCATTTTGATGATTGGAGCATGATGCGACAAAAATTAGCCGATTAAGAAATTAATATAGAAATAATGTTGCGAGTACAGATCCTAATCGACGAAAATCTGCTTATCAATTTAGAAGGGTTGTCACAAAATCAAAATAAAAATACTGGGAGTAGGAATCCCAGGTCGTTGAAGAACGAAACTCTCGTGATCTAGAATTTTTGCAAATAAATTCCCGTTGTAAGTATAGTTTCTAGACCGACAAGAATTCATTTCTTACAAACGTTTTGGTTGTCACAAGTAACAAACCCCTTTAAAATTGATAACCGAAGTATTTAAACCTCGGGTCGTCTTCTCAAGGAACTGCAGGAAGGTATGTTCTTATTATTGGTTATGAGTTTTGTAAATTGGGGGTTTTGAAAGTAAGGAACAAGTAATTTAAATGACAAATAAAATAAATAAATAACTATAAAATAAACTTTTGCCAAGGTATGAAAATCCGGAAGTCCTATCCTAGTTACTCCTATGAGAATGGAAGTTAATCCCACTTAGTTAACCCTTATGAAAGCAAGGGAAAGTCAAGTGAACTAATTAGTCAGATTCCCAAGTCTTAGCCAACTCCTAAGGAAAGACTAGAGTTAGTGGAATACCAGTCAATTTAGCCGACATAACAACCAATCACGGATAGTTGATAACTCAAGAGCTTCCAGTTAATCAATTAAAGCCAATAATATAAAAAGATAAATAAGAATCTTAGATCTGAAATACCTCAATTGCATTAATAAGAGAAAATCAATCTAAACATAAAGAATGCATAAGCTAATCTGGTAACATAAGTAATTAAAAGATAGCATTAAAATATCCGAAAGTAAAAGAGAAATATAAAGTAAAAGGAATATTGAACTTGATGAAGAGTTGAAATATCCAAATCCTTTAAGAGGAATCCTAATCCTAAAACCTAAGAGAGAGGAGAGAACCTCTCTCTTTCTAAAAACTACATCTAAACTATGAAAAGAGAATAATTGGAGACTTGTTAATGAATGGATGCATTCCCCCACTTTATAACCCCTAATCTGTGCCTTCTGGACTTGGATCTGGGCCAAAAAGGGTTTCAGAAATCGCTGGGAGCATTTTCTGTAATTTCTGGTGCGTGGCGTCTATCATGCGTCCGCGTGGGTCACGTAGTCGCGTCATCTGGAGTTTTCCTTATCACGCGTTCGCTTCCGCCACGCGTACGCGTCATATGTGTTCTGCTCATGGCGCGCGTCCGCGTCAGTCACGCGTTCGTGTCGCTGCCTTTTCGCGCTATGCATGCGACCGCGTCGTCCATGCGTTCGCGTCGCTACCAGTTTCTTCAAAAACTCCATTTTGTGCTTTCCTTCCATTTTTGTATGTTTCCTTTCTATCCTTTAAGTCATTTCTGCCTTAGAAGATCTGAAAACACTTAACACACATATCAAGCCATTGAATGGTAATAAGAGAAGATTAAACATATCAAAATTAAGACCGAATAAGCGTGTTTTCAATCATAGCACAAAATCAGGAAGAAAACATAAACTCATGCAAATCATATGAATAAGTGTATGAAAAATTGATAAAATCCACTCAATTGAGCACAAGATAAACCATAAAATAGTGGTTTATCAACCTCCCCACACTTAAACATTAGCATGTCCTCATGCTAAGCTCAAGAGAAGCTATAAAGAAGTGAAGAGGAATGATAGAGAGTATGCAATGCAACCTATATTTGTGAATGCAACTGCATACAAAATGTTTCTACCTACTTGGTTAAAAGTAAATAAGTTTTCTAAGACAAAAATAATTCAAATTTCACTAATTCAAATCATATAATAAAAGACAAGTAAACTTGTAAGAAGATAGCTCATGAAAGCAGGGAACATAGAATCAAGCATTGAACCCTCACTGGTAGTGTATATCACTCTAGTCTCTCAAGTGTCTAGGGTAATCACTCTACTCTTCTCTAGTCATGCTTTCTAAAACTTTGTTCTTCATCTAACCAATCAATAAATATTTAGCATATCAATGCAAACATCATGAGGTCTTTTCAGGGTTGTAATGGGGCTGAGGTAAAGGTAAGGATATATATATATATATATATATATATAAGTGAGCTAACAAAGTAAATCTTTGATTAGTCTAAGATCTCACCTAACATATACATACTTTATATAATTTAAAATGCTTTACCTAGCTACCCAAATTTTTTCCACTTTTGTATTACATGCTCATGTATCAAACTTATTTTTGAATTTGTCCCATGTGCATTGATTCTTTTTATTTTGTATTTGGGGTAATATTATTTTTCTCTCTTTTTTTTTTCTTCTTTTTTTTGGTATCCCCTTATTTAATTACTTAATATAATTTTTTTTTCAATGCATATGGTAATTTAATTATTTTGATTTCACATGAGCATGCTTCCCAAATTTCAAATAACTTATTCAATTTAATTCCCCTTTTTTTTCTATCATCCCATGTTCCCATAAAATTTTCCATACTTAAATTATACACAATATCTATCTTAAGCTAACCAAGGATTCAACTTGGGATTTTTATTTTGTTTTTCTGTTTAAGGCTAGTAATGTGGTTATAAAATAGAATAAATGGGGAAGAGAAGAGGGAAAAGAAGAAAAGATTGAAAGAAGCTTTTCCCATTAAGAAGCTTTTCCTTTCCCTTCGTGGTGGCCATCCTGAAAGAAGAGGGAAAAGAAGAAAAGTAACCTAAAATAAAGATAGAAAATAAATAAAATATGGGTGTTAATGCCAGATAATAAGGGTCTCAATTACATGGTAGCTACAACATACAAGTGAAAAAAAATAGTAGAAGTACATGGCAAATCAAGAGTGAAAAAATTTGTAACAATGGGGAAGAGAGCGGGTAAGGAAAGATAATATAAATTCATGTCAATGCAAAAGTAATACAGGTATAAAAGATTGGCATTGATTTAAATAATATTACCTAGCCAGAATAACACAAGTCACTAAGTACCCAAAATAATTCAAGAGAAGATGCAACAGTTAAATAAGAAAATTTTAACATCAAAGAAAAAAATAATTAATTTAGAAAAGAAAATAAAAATATGCACAAAATTAAGATGCAGTGAATGAAATATGCAAATAAATTAAGTAAAATAAAATAAAAGATAGGAGGAATGAGAAGGGAAAGAAGGGAAGAAGTAAGTAAGAAAGGAGGGAGGAAAAATTAGGATTGGGGAAGAAAAGATAAGATTTTTGGCGCTGATCTGATTGTGCAGCACAGGCGACGCGGACGCGTGGGTTACGCGTTCGCGCGGATAGCGCTTCTATGAAGTGGCACAGACGCGTGGGTCACGCGTTCGCATGGAGTGATTTGTGCCATTAGCGCGAGGGCAGGCTCGCGGTCGCGCAACTCTCTGTTTTAAATGCATTTGCCAAAAATCTGGGTGACGCGATCGCGTAAATGGCTACACTTCCAAAGGGACGCGGATGCGGACGCGTGGGTGACGCATTCGCATGGTGGGGCTTGTGCTGCTAGCACTATTCCAGCCCCACTCCATCATAACTCTCTGTCATACACCCCTTTTACAACGATTTGTTGGAGCACGTGTTCACGTTGGTGACGCGGATGCGTGGGAGGCTACTTTTTTAAATGACGCGACCGCGTGGGTCACGCAGACGCGTGGGCATGTTTGTGCCTAAAGCGCGCCTCCAGCCACGCTTTCGCGTGACTTTCTGTTTACTTTCTTTTCTTCACAACGCACTGGTACCGTCGGACGCGTCAGCGACGCTGTCGCATCGCGTGCGTGCTTTTCTTTCTTTTTTTTTGATGCAGTATGCAGAATGCAAAATGATATGGATGTTATGAGTAATTCCAGGTTCAATGAAATAAAATAAAATAAACTCAAAAACGAAATAAAATTAAAATTAGAAAAGGAACAATCATACCATGGTGGGTTGTCTCCCACCTAGCACTTTTAGTTAAAGTCCTTAAGTTGGACATTTGGTGAGCTCCCTGTTATGGTGGCTTGTGCTTAAACTCGTCTTGAAACTTCCACCAATGCTTGGACTTCCAATAAGCTCTATCAATACCAAGTAAATTCCTCAAGCTTTGATGGAGTTCTTCACAAGCTTTGAGCTCCCAAAATTGTTCCTCATATATTCCTGGATCCCAAATCTTGTTTCTACACCCGTCTTCAAGTTAATTATCATGATTCCATCTGGGTGGTAGGCAATCTGAATTCTCACTAAAGTGGCCAAATAGCTTCCTAGACCCATTCAGTTGAGCTTTACACCAACCCTTGTATTTAAACTTTGAGCACACAACCATGTTGAACCTTGCTTGACAAATCCAACCACTAACCATCTTCCTCTTACTCTTAATGCCTCAAAGAGCTCTAAGCTGACCATCTATTTGAAGTAAAGCATATTCAAGTGAGCTAATTAAGCTTAGAGATGAAAGATTTACCCACTTGAATGAAGGGATGGATGGTGATGGCTTTGGGGAAGAGGTCTCCAGCAACCTTGGCAAGGTGATTTCCAGCTCCGTTCCCTTGGGCTCTTCTTTGACAACTTCCACCTCTTTGCAAGCTTCTCCAATTTCAACCTCTTCCTCTTGGTAGATTTCTTTCAATTCAGTCTCTTCTTCATTACTTACCAAGGGCATAGGAGGTTGTGCTTCTTCTTCTTGAATCTCCATCCCAAGTCCAATGGGAGAGGATTCAACTGTAGATAAGAATTCATTAATGATTGAATCCATCTCTTGATCATCCCCTTCAAAGTCTTCAACCATGATATGCTTTGGAGGTTTTACACCCTCCTCAACATCAATTTCATACTCCTTAGAAGGGGGCTCTATGACTTGAGTTTCTCATGGAGGTTCCGCATCTCCCAAGTCTTCAACTACTTCTTCCTCTTCAATGATCACGGCTTCCTCCAACTGTTCTAATACAAAGTCGTGCTGCTCACTATCCACTGGAGTTTCTAGTGTCTCCTTCATGCTACGTTCTTCATTAGATTGCCCACATGAAGCCATGGGGGTTCCTTGAGTGTCTGAACATTGGGAAGGTAGTCTATTTATCGCTTGATTCAGTTGGTGAAGTGTGGCATGAAATTTTTCAAATGTTTCCTTGAGTTGCTCCCTTGATTCTTGGGGTGATAGATATGAACATGGTGCATAGGGAGGTGGTGGTTCTTGGGAGTAATTGGGTTGGAATTGGGGTGGATAAGGGTTAGGGTCATATGGAGGTGAATGGTGGTAGTTGGCTTGCGAGTGTGGTGGTTCAAAGCTGCGTTGAGGAGGTGGTTCATAGGTATATGGCGGGGCTTGTTGGTAATTACAAGTGGTTCCACCATATCTATCATCTTGGTATGCACCTCGGAATGGTTTCTGACTATAGTAATTTGGTGGGTGATGGTTATCACAAAAGGGCCCACCATAACTATTGTCTTGACATGCATTGTTGAATGGTCGTCGTCCATGGTAGTTTGGAGGGTGTTGTTGCCCAAAGGGTTGATCAGATCCTCGAGGCTCCTTCCATCTTTGATTGTTTTGACCTTGATGCATGTTCCTGTTATAACTTCCATTCCTTTCAACATTATTAGAACCAAACTCAAAGCGAGAGGGGTGAGAATTCATAGTAACTAATAAAAATTAAAAATGAAAATAAAAACAAATAAAATTAAAAGGTTATTGAATTTTAAATTTTGAATTTGAAAACTAAATTTTTGAAATTTGAATTTTGAAATTTGAAATTTAAATATTGAATTTTGAAATTTGATTTTTGAAATAAGATAAGATAAGATTTTGAAAAAGATATGATTTTTTTGAAAAAAATTTGAATTTAGAAATTTAAAACTAAGATAAGATAAGATAAAAAAATAATTTTTTTTAAATAAAAACAAATAAACAAGCAAAAAGCAAATATTTACAATAACCAATAATATGGCACACGTTTGCAATTCCCTGGCAACGGCGCCATTTTGAAGAACGAAACTCTCGCGATCTAGAATTTTTGCCAATAAATTCCCGTTGTAAGTATAGTTTCTAGACCGACAAGAATTCCTTTATTACAAACGTTTTGGTTGTCACAAGTAACAAACCCCTTTAAAATTGATAACCGAAGTATTTAAACCTCGGGTCGTCTTCTCAAGGAAGTGCAGGAAGGTATGTTCTTATTATTGGTTATGAGTTTTGTAAATTGGGGGTTTTGAAAGTAAGGAACAAGTAATTTAAATGACAAATAAAATAAATAAATAACTATAAAATAAACTTTTGGCAAGGTATGAAAATTCGGAAGTCCTATCCTAGTTACTCCTATGAGAATGGAAGTTAAACCCACTTAGTTAACCCTTATGAAAGCAAGGGAAAGTCAAGTAAACTAATTAGTCAGATTCCCAAGTCCTAGCCAACTCCTAAGGAAAGACTAGATTTAGTGGAATACCAGTCAATTTAGCCGACATAACAACCAATCACGGATAGTTGATAACTCAAGAGCTTCCAATTAATCAATTAAAGCCAATAATATAAAAAGATAAATAAAAATATTAGATCTGAAATACCTCAATTGCATTAATAAGAGAAAATCAATCTAAACATAAAGAATGCATAAGCCAATCTGGCAACATAAGTAATTAAAAGATAGCATTAAAATATCTGAAAGTAAAAGAGAAATATAAAGTAAAAGGAATATTGAACCTGATGAAGAGTTGAAATTCTAAATCCTTTAAGAGGAATCCTAATCCTAAAACCTAAGAGAGAGGAGAGAACCTCTCTCTCTCTAAAAACTACATCTAAACTATAAAAAGTGAATAATTGGAGACTTGTTAATGAATGGATGCATTCCCCCACTTAATAACCTCTAATCTGTGCCTTCTGGACTTGGATCTGGGCCAAAAAGGGTTTCAGAAATCGCTAGGAGCGTTTTCTATAATTTCTGGTGCGTGGCGTCTGTCACGCGTCCGCGTGGGTCACGCGGTCGCGACATCTGGAGTTTTTCTTATCACGCGTTCTCCTCGATCACGCATACGCGTCATCTGTGTTCAGCTCATGGCGTGCGTCCGCGTCAGTCACGCGTTCGTGTCGCTGCCTTTTCGCGGTGGGCATGCGACCACGTCGTCCATGCGTTAGCGTCGCTGTCAGTTTCTTCAAAAACTCCATTTTGTGCTTTCCTTCCATTTTTGTATCTTTCCTTTCTATCCTTTAAGTCATTCCTGCCTTAGAAGATCTGAAAACACTTAACACACATATCAAGGCATTGAATGGTAATAAGAGAGGATTAAACATATCAAAATTAAGACCAAAAAAGCATGTTTTCAATCATAGCACAAAATCAGGAAGGAAAACGTAAACTCATGAAAATCATATGAATAAGTGTATGAAAGATTGGTAAAATCCACTCAATTGAGCACAAGATAAACCATAAAATAGTGGTTTATCAGTCGTCTCCCAACGAGTTGACAAAAGAGTGCTATCTTATCAGTCAGGAATTTTCTGAGAAATTTTAAGAGTTGGAGAACAGAAGAATAAATGATTGTAAATTAAAGCAATGTAAATTAAAAGAGATTTATGTATTCAGAATAAAAAACCTTGACCGGGGGAAGATTAATTGGAAGTTCTATCCTTGTTGGATTTTCCCAAGTGGAATAGCAAGAGGTTGTTGTTTTCACTTAGTTAACCCTTACTAAATAAAGGAAAGTCAAGTGATTGAGCTAACTCTTATTCGCATGTCCTAATCCTCTCCTTATGGAAGGATTAGCGTTAGTAAATAGAGAGTTTGCCAACAACTTCCAATTGAACTAATCACTTGAGCATTTCAACTCAAGGGTCTCCTTTTAATCAACCCCCAAGTCAAGTTGGGAGTCTACTCCATTGACATGAATACAACGTTCATAGGCATATAAGAGGAATATGAAGAAGACATGATAAATTAAATAAAATAATAACTGAAAATTAATTAAAGGTAAAAGTAATTCTTTTCATTAATAAATCCCAAAATGCAACATCCTCATCTGAACAGGGTTAATGGGCAATTAAAAGATTAAAGGAATAAGAAAGTAAACTAGAATAGTAGTAACTTCAACGGAGGTAGTAACTCTTCTCAATATCCAAAGCAAAAGCATCAAAAGCATAAAAAAATAGAAATCTATGAATGTAAAGAAAACCTAGAGGAAGTGTGATTTTTCTCTAAGATTCCAATCTAAAATCTAAAAACTATGCGAATGAGAATGTGTGTTGAGTCTCGGCTCATCCCCTGGCTCTAGTATGTGTTTCTGGGCCGAAAACTGGGTCCAAACTTGGCCCAAAATTGCCCCCAGCATTTTCTGTGATTTCTGCAGATAGCGCACGTCATGCATACGCATCGCTGGTCAGTTTTGCGTTTCACGTGTACGCATCAGGCACGCGCACGCATCGCCGTGCGAACTCCGATTCACGCGTACGTGTCACTCCTCGCTGGTTATCTCCTATATTGCGTACGTGTCACTCCTCGCTGGTTATCTCCTTTATTTCTTGTGCTCTTTCCATTTTTGCAAGCTTTCTTTCCATCCTTTAATCTATTCCTGCTCTGTAAAGCTTGAAAACACTTAACACACAGATCACGGCATCGAATGGTATAAAGGGGAATTAAAAATATAAAATTTAGAGATCTAGGAAGCAAGTTTTCAATCATAGAACAAAATCTGGGAAGGAATTGTAAAATAATGCAAATTGTATGAATAAGTGTGCAAAGACTTGATAAAAACCACTCAAATTAGCACAAAATAAACCATAAAATAGTAGTTTATCAATCTCTCCACACTTAAACATTAGCATGTCCTCATGCTAAGCTCAAGGAGATATAAAGAATGAATGGGGAAAGTAAGACTCATGAGATGCAACTTATGAATGCAACTATATGCTAAGATGTTTCTGTCTACTTGGTTAAAAGTAAATAAGCTCTTCAAGACAAAAATAAATCCGATTCTACTAATTCAAACCATACAATAAAAGACAAGTAAACTTGTAAGTAGATAGCTCATGAATGTAGTGAACATAGAATCAAGCATTGAACCCTCACTGGTAGTGTATATGCACTCTAATCTCTCAAGTGTCTAGGGTTGATCACTCTACTCTTCTCTAGTCATGCTTTCTAGACTTTTTTCTTCATCTAACCAATCAACAAAAATTTAGTACACCAATGCAAACATCATGAGGTCTTTTCAAGGTTGTAATGGGGCTAAGGTAAGGGTGAGGATATATGTATGGCCATGTGAGTTAAAAAATGAATCTTTGACTAACCTAAGCTTTCACCTAACACACATACACACACTCTATGTACTTCTAAAATCATGCCTAGCTACCCAAAATTCCTACTTTTGTATCACATACTCATGTACCAAATATTTCTTTAGTTTTATCACAAATTCATTGATCTTTTATTAAATTTAACATTGGGGTAATTTTGTCCCCTTATTTATTTATTTATTTATTTGAATATTTTTGTTTTTTTTTTTTTAGAAATATAAAAGTAAACATAACATATCCATGCACATGGATTTTTAATTTTTCTGGTCTCACATGAGTAGGTATCCAAATTCTCAATATTTTGTCAATAAAATCCAACACTTTCTTATCAACCCAAGTTCCCACGGTTTCCCACACTTAATTGACACACAATCTCTATCTTAAGCTAACTGATGAGCGGATAATTTATATGCTTTTTGGCATTGTTTTTACATAGTTTTCAGTATGATTTAGTTAGTTTTTAGTATATTTTTATTAGTTTTTAAATAAAAATCACATTTCTGGACTTTACTATGAGTTCGTGTGCTTTTCTGTGATTTCAGGTAATCTCTGGCTGAAATTGAGGGACTTGAGCAAAAATCAGAGGTTGAAGAAGGACTGCAGATGCTGTTGGATTCTGACCTCCCTACACTCAAAGTAGATTTTCTGGAGCTAAAAAACTCCAAATTGCGCGCTCTCAATTGCATTGGAAAGTAGACATCTAGGGCTTTCCATCAATATATAATAGTTTATACTTTCCATCAACGCCATCTTCCTGCCCTATTCTGGAGTTAAATGCCAGAAACAGGTTGCAAAGTGGAGTTAAATGCCAGAAACAGGTTACAAACTGGCGTTCAACTCCATGAGAAGCCTCTTCCCTCTACACGTGTAAAGCTCAATGCTCAGCCCAAGCACACACCAAGTGGGCCCCAGAAGTGGATTTCTGCATCATTTACTCATTTCTGTAAACCCTAGTAACTAGTTTAGTATAAATAGGACTTTTTACTATTGTATTTACATCTTCGGATCATCTTTGATAAGTTTTATGCTATCTTGGACCTTTATGGGGGCTGGTCATTCGGCCATGCCTAGACCTTGTTCTTATGTATATTCAACGGTAGAGTTTCTAAGTAGCATAGATTAAGGTGTGGAGCTCTGCCGTTCCTCATGAAGTAATGCTAAGTAATATTGTTTTTCTATTCAATTCAAGCTTATTCCTATTCTAAGATATTCATTCGCACCCAAGAACATGATGAATGTGATGATTATGTGACGCTCATCACCATTCTCACCTATGAACGCGTGCCTGACAACCACTTCCGTTCTACATGAAGACGAGACAGAATGAGTATCTCTTAGATATCTAATACAGGGGACCGAGTCCGAGATATTAGAGTCTTTGTGGTATAAGTTAGAACCCATGGATGGCCATTCCTGAGATCTGAAAAGTCTAAACCTTGTCTGTGGTATTCCGAGTAAGATCTGGGAAGGGATGGCTGTGACGAGCTTCAAACTCGTGAGTGCTGGGTGTAGTGACAGACACAAAAGGATAGTAAATCCTATTCCAGTATGATCAAGAACCGACAGATGATTAGCCATAAAGTGACAGCGCATTGGACCATTATCACAGAGAGGACGGGATGTAGCCATTGACAACGGTGATGCCCAATATACAGCTTGCCATGGAAAGGAGTAGGAATGATTGGATGAAGACAGCAGGAAAGCAGAGGTTCAGGAGGAACGAAAGCATCTCTATACGCTTATCTAAAATTCTCACCAATGAATTACCTAAGTATCTCTATCTTTATTTTACGTTTAATTATGTTTTAATTATCAATTCTCTATAACCATTTAAATCCGCCTGATTGAGATTTACAAGGTGACCATAGCTTGCTTCAAGCCGACAATCTCCGTGGGATCGACCCTCACTCACGTAAGGTTTATTACTTGGACCCAGTGCACTTGCTGGTTAGTTGTGCGAAGTTGTGACAAAGTGTGAATTCCTTTCCGAGCACCAAGTTTCTGGCGCCGTTGTTAAGGATCACAATTTTGTACACCAAGTTTTTGGTGCCGTTGCCGGGGAAGGAAACGAACAACAATTTCGCATTTGTTTCCGGCAACAATAGTGCCAAGTTTGGTCCGGCAACAACACCAAGTTTTTGGTTTCGTTGCCAGGGATTGTTCGAGTTTGGACAACTGACGGTTCATCTTGTTGCTCAGATTAGGTAATTTTATTTTAATTTTAAGCTTTTTGTTTTCATTATCCTTATTTTCAAAAAAAAAAAATTCAAAAAAATAAATTATTCTATGTTCTTCAGAATTTTTAAGAAGGAATTCTGGAATCTCATGAGATATGTTGAAGTCTGGCTGGTTGTAAAGCCATGTCTAAATTCTTTTGGACTGAGGCTTCTTCTTCACATGCTTGAACTATGTATGCTGAAGCTTGACTGGCCATTGGCCATGTCTAGTGTTTTGGACCGGAGCTTTCACTGAAAGCTTGGCTGGCTAGTGAGCCATGTCTAATTCCTAGACCGAAACTTTAGACTAACATTGCATGATTCCTGGAATTCTCATTAAAAATTTTGAAATCCTTATTTTTCTTTTTCCAAATAATTTTCGAAAAATACCAAAGAATTAAATAAAATCATAAAACCAAAAATAATTTTGTATTTCTTGTTTGAGTCTAGTGTCAAATTGTAAGTTTGGTGTCAATTTCATGCTTATTTCTTTCTTGCATTTTTCGAAAATTCATGCATTGCATTCTTCATGATCTTCAAGTTGTTCTTGGTAAGTCTTCTTGTTTGATCTTTGCATTTTCATGTTTTGTGTCTTTTCTTGTTTCTCATATGCATTTTTGCATTCTTAGTGTCTATACATGAAAATTTTTTAAGTTTAGTGTCTTGCATGTTTTTCTCTTCTTAAAGATTTTCAAAAATAAGTATTGATGTTCATCTTGATCTTCAAAGTGTTCTTGGTGTTCATCTTGACATTCATAGTGTTCTTGCATGCATCATTTGTTTTGATCCAAAATTTTCATGCATTGAGTCTTTTTGATGTTTTTCTCTTTCTTCATTAAAAATTCAAAAATTAAAAAAAATATATCTTTCCCTTTTTCTTCTCATAAAATTCGAAAATTTGAGTTGACTTTTTCAAAAAATTTTAAAATCTAGTTGTTTCTTATGAGTCAAATCAAATTTTCAATTTAAAGGTCTTATCTTTTTCAAATCTTTTTCAAAAATCAAATCTTTTTCATTTTTCTTTCATAATTTTTTAAAATTTCAAATTGATTTTCAAAAATATTTTTCTTATTTTTATTTCATAATTTCAAAATCTTTAGAAACAATTAATGTGATTGATTCAAAAAATTTTTAAGTTTGTTACTTGCCTATTAAGAAAAGTTCAATCTTTAAATTTTAAATCATATCTTTTTATTTCTTTTTAGTCAAGTAATCAACTTTAATTTTCAAATTCAAATCTTTTTAAATTTCTTTTTCAAATCTTTTTCAAAATAAGTTTCAATCACATATTTTTCAAAATCAATTTCAAAAATCTTTTCTAACTTCTTTTCTAACTTCTTATCTTTTCAAAAATTGATTTTCAAATCTTTTTCAATTAACTACTTGACTTTTTGTTTGATTTTAAAAGTTTACTATTTCAATCATATATTTTTCAAAACTACCTAACTAATTCTCCCTCTAATTTTTGAAAATAACCTTCCTCTTTTTTAAAATTCCTTTTTAATTAACCAATTGTTTTAAATTCTAATTTAATTTAATTTTAATTTTCTTTTTTTGTTTTATTTTATTTTCGAATTCTAACTTTAATTTTAAATTAAAAACAAAAATATTTTTCTTTTCTTTTCAATTATTTTTCAAAAATTCTACTCTCTCACTTCCTTCTAATTATTTATTTATCTACTAACATTTCTCTTCCTCTTAAAAATTCGAACTTTCTCTTCTTTTTGTGTTCGAATTTCTTTTCTTCTTCTACTCACATAAAGGAATCTCTATACTGTGACATAGAGGATTCCTCTTCTTTTCTGTTTTCTTCTTTTTCACATGAGCAGGAACAAGGATAAGAACATTCTTGTTGAAGCTGATCCTGAACCTGAAAGGACTCTGAAGAGGAAGCTAAGGGAAGCTAAAGCACAACTCTCTGGAGAAAATCTGACAGAAATTTTCTAAAAAGAAGGAGACATGGCCGAAAATAATAACAATGCAAGGAAGATGCTTGGTGACTTTACTGCACCAAATTCCAATTTACATGGAAGAAGCATCTCAATCCTTGCCATTGGAGCAAACAATTTTGAGCTGAAACCTCAATTAGTTTCTCTGATGCAACAGAACTGCAAGTTTCATGGACTTCCATCAGAAGATCCCTTTCAGTTCTTAACTGAATTCTTGCAGATCTGTGATACTGTTAAGACCAATGGGGTTGATCCCGAGGTCTACAGGCTTATGCTTTTCCCGTTTGCTGTAAGAGACAGAGCTAGAATATGGATAGACTCTCAACCTAAAGACAGCCTGAACTCTTGGGATAAGCTGGTCACGGCTTTCTTAGCCAAGTTCTTTCCTCCTCAAAAGCTTAGCAAGCTTAGAGTGGATGTTCAAACCTTCAAACAGAAAGAAGGTGAATCCCTCTATGAAGCTTAGGAGAGATACAAGGAACTGACCAAAAAGTGTCCTTCTGACATGCTTTCAGAATGGACCATCCTGGATATATTCTATGATGGTCTGTCTGAGTTATCAAAGATGTCATTGGCCCATTCTGCAGGTGGATCCATTCACCTAAAGAAAATGCCTGCAGAAGCTCAAGAACTCATTGACATGGTTGCAAATAACCAGTTCATGTACACTTCTGAAAGGAATACTATAAGTAATGGGACGCCTCAGAGGAAGGGGGTTCTTGGAATTGATACTCTGAATGCCATATTGGCTCAGAACAAAATATTGACTCAGCAAGTCAATATGATCTCTCAGAGTCTAAATGGATTGAAGGAATCATCCAACAGTACTATAGAGGCATCTTCTGAAGAAGAAGCTTATGATCCTGAGAACCATGCAATAGCAGAGGTGAATTACATAGGTGAATCCTATGGAAACACCTATAATCCCTCATGGAGAAATCATCCAAACTTCTCATGGAAGGATCAACAAAAGCCTCAACAAGGCTTTAATAATGGTGGAAGAAACAGGTGTAGCAATAGCAAGCCTTTTCCATCATCCACCCAGCAACAGACAGAGAATTCTGAGCAGAATCCATCTAGCTTAGCAAATATAGTCTCTGATCTATCTAAGGCCACTTTCAGTTTTATGAATGAAACAAGGTCCTCCATCAGAAATTTGGAGGCACAAGTGGGCCAGCTGAGTAAAAGGGTCACTGAAACTCCCCCCAGTACTCTCCCAAGCAATACAGAAGAAAATCCAAAGAGAGAGTGCAAGGCCATTGATTTGACCATCATGGCCGAACCTACAAGGGAGGAGAAGGATGTGAATCCTAGAGAGGAAGACCTCATGGGACGTTCAGTGACCAATAAGGAGTTTCCCTTTGAGGAACCAAGGAATCTGAGGCTCATCTAGAGACCATAGAGATTCCATCGAACCTCCTTCTGTCCTTCATGAGCTCTGATGAGTATTCTTCTTCTGAAGAGAATGAAGACGTTACTGAAGAGCAAGTTGCTAAGTACCTTGGTGCAATCATGAAGCTGAATGCCAAATTATTTGGTAATGAGACTTGGGAAGATGAACCTCCATTTCTCACCAATGAACTGAATGCATTGGATAGGCAGAAATTACCTCAAAAGAAACAGGATCCTGGTAAATTTATAATTCTCTGTAACATAGGCACCATGACCTTTGAGAAGGCTTTGTGTGACCTGGGGTCAAGAATAAACTTAATGCCACTCTCTATAATGGAGAAACTTGGGATCTTTGAGGTGCAAGCTGCCAGAATCTCATTGGAGATGGCAGACAACTCAAGGAGACAGGCTTATGGACAAGTAGAGAACGTATTGGTAAAGGTTGAAGGCCTTTACATCCCTGCTGATTTCATAATCCTAGACACTGGAAAGGATGAGGATGAATCCATCATCCTTGGAAGACCCTTCCTAGCCACAGCAAAAGCTGTGATTGATGTGGACAGAGGAGAGTTGGTCCTTCAACTGAATGAGGACAACGTTATATTTAAAACTCAAGGATCTCCTTCTGTAACCATGGAGAGTAAGCATTAAAAGCTTCTCTCACTGCATAGTCAACCAAAGCCCCCACTGTCAAACTGTAAGTTTGGTGTTGGGAGTCCACAACCAAACTCTAAGTTTGGTATTGAGAGGTCCCAACTTTGCTCTAATTATCTGTGAGGCTCCATGAGAGCTCACTGTTAAGCTATTGACCTTAAAGAAGCGCTTGTTGGGAGGCAACCCAATGTTATTTAATTATATCTATTTTATTTTATTTTTATTTCGTGTTTTATTAGGTTGATGATCATGTGGAGTCACAAAAATTACTGAAAAATCAAAAAATAGAATGAAAAATATCATTAAAAACAGCACACCCTGGAGGAGGAGCATTTTGGTGTTTAAACGCCAGAAACAAGCATCTGTCTGGCATTTAATGCCAGAAACAAGCACTAAGCTGGCGTTTAACGCCAGAAACAAGCATCTGCCTGGCGTTAAATGCCAGAAACAGGCTACATTTGGGTGTTTAACGCTAGAAACAAGTAGTAGTCTCGCATTAAATGCCAGGATTGCACAGCAAGGGCATTTTACATGCCTAATTGGAGCAGGGATGTTAAGTCCTTGGCCCCACTGGATCTGTAGACCCCACAGGATCCCCACAAGGATCTGTGGACCCCACAGGATCCCCACCACTTCTTCTCTCCTCTTCACACCCTTTCATAACTCTCTTCCCCAAATACCCCTCACCAATCACTTCAATCACCCTTTCACATCATCTCTCCACTACTCACATCCATCCTCTCTTCCCCATAAACCCTACCTACCTCCAAAATTCAAATTCTTTTCCCTCCTAAACCCAACCCTAATGGCTGAACCCTAAACCTCACCCCACTCCTATATAAACCCCTCATTCCTTCTTCATTTTCACACAACACAACCCTCTCTTCTTATCCTTGGCCGAATACACACCTCTCTCTCTCTCCTCCATTCTTCTCCTTCTTCTCCTTCTTTCTTTCTTCTTTTGCTCGGGGACGAGCAAACATTTTAAGTTTGCTGTGGTAAAAGCATAGCTTTTTGTTTTTCCATAACCATTAATGGCACCTAAGACCAGAGAAACCTCAAGAAAGAGGAAAGGGAAGGCAATTGCTTCCACCTCTGAGTCATGGGAGATGGAGAGATTCATCTCAAAGGTCCATCAAGACCATTTCTATGAAGTTGTGGCCAAGAAGAAAGTGATCCCTGAGGTTCCTTTCAAGCTCAAAAAGAATGAGTATCCGGAGATCCGACTTAAAATCCAAAGAAGAGGTTGGGAAGTTCTCACCAACCCCATTTAACAAGTCGGGATCTTAATGGTTCAAGAGTTCTATGCAAACGCATGGATCACTAGGAACCATGCTCAAAGTGTAAACCCGAATCCAAAGCATTGGCTTACCATGGTTCGGGGAAAATACTTAGATTTCAGTCCGGAAAATGTAAGGCTGGCGTTCAACTTGCCAATGATGGAAGAAAACGCACGCCCCTACACTAGAAGGGTCAACTTTGATCAAAGGTTGGACCAAGTCCTCATGGATATATGTGTAGAAGGAGCTTAATGGAAGGTTGACTCAAGAGGCAAGCCGGTTCAATTGAGAAGACTGGACCTTAAGCCTATAGCTAGAGGATGGTTGGAGTTTATTCAACGCTCAATCATTCCTACTAGCAACCGATCTGAAGTTACTATAGACCGGGCCATCATGATACATAGCATCATGATTGGGGAGGAAGTGGAAGTTCATGAGATCATACCTCAAGAACTCTACAAGGTGGCTGACAAGTCCTCTACTTTGGCAAAGTTAGCCTTTCCTCACCTCATTTGCCACCTCTGCAATTCGGCTTGAATTGACATAGAGGGAGACATCCTCATTGAAGAGGACAAGCCCATCACTAAGAAAAGGATGGAGCAAACAAGAGATCATGGACCTCAACAAGAGCATGAGGAAGTTCCTCACCATGAAATCCCTAAGATACCTCAGGAGATGCACTTTCCTCCAAAAAACTATTGGGAGCAAATCAACACCTCCCTAGGAGAATTAAGCTCCAACATGGGACAACTAAGGGTAGAGCATCAAGAGCACTCCATCATCCTTCATGAAATAAGAGAAGATCAAAGAGCTATGAGGGAGGAGCAACAAAGGCAAGAAAGAGACATAGAGGAGCTCAAAAGCACCATTGGTTCTTCAAGAAGAGGAAGACGCCACCTTCACTAAGGTGGACTCATTCCTTAATCTCCTTGTCTATTTATTTTACTGTTTATCGATTTTTGAGCTTTATGTTTTATTTGTGTTTGTGTCTTTACTACATGATCACTAGTGTCTAAGTGTCTATGCCTTAAAGTTGTGAATGTCCTGTGAATCCATCACCTTTCTTAAATGAAAAATGTTTTAATTACAAAAGAAAAAGAAGTACATGATTTCGAATTCATCCTTGAAATTAGTTTAATTATTTTGATGTGGTGACAATACTTTTTGTTTTCTGAATGAATGCTTGAACAGTGCATATGTCTTTTGAATTTGTGGTTTATGAATGTTAAATATGTTGGCTCTTGAAAGAATGATGAAAAAGGAGAAATGTTATTGATAATCTAAAAAATCATAAAATTGATTCTTGAAGCAAGAAAAAGCAGTGAATACAAAAGCTTGCGAAAAAAAAAGAGAAAAGAAAAATGGCGAAAAAGAAAAAGCAAGCAGAAAAAGCCAAAAGCTCTTTGAACCAAAAGGCAAGAGCAAAAAGCCAATAGCCCTTAAAACCAAAAGGCAAGGGTAATAAAAAGGATCCAAGGCTTTGAGCATCAGTGGATAGGAGGGCCTAAGGGAATAAAATCCTTGCCTAAGCGGCTAAACCAAGCTGTCCCTAACCATGTGCTTATGGCGTGAAGGTGTCAAGTGAAAACCTGAGACTAAGCGGTTAAAGTCGAGGTCCCAAGCAAAAAAAAAGAGTGTGCTTAAGAACCCTGGACACCTCTAATTGGGGACTTTAGCAAAGCTGAGTCACAATCTGAAAAGGTTCACCCAGTTATGTGTCTGTGGCATTTATGTATCCGGTGGTAATACTAGAAAACAAAGTGCTTAGGGCCACGGCCAAGACTCATAAAGTAGCTGTGTTCAAGAATCAACATACTGAACTAGGAGAATCAATAACACTATCTGAATTCTAAGTTCCTATAGATGCCAATCATTCTGAACATCAAGGGATAAAGTGGGATGCCAAAATTATTCAAGAGGCAAAAAGCTACTAGTCCCGCTCATCTGATTGGAGCTAAGTTTCATTGATATTTTGGAATTTATAGTATATTCTTTTCTGTTTATCAAATTTGATTTTCAGTTGCTTGGGGACAAGCAACAATTTAAGTTTGGTGTTGTGATGAGCAGATAATTTATACGCTTTTTGGCATTATTTTTACATAGTTTTCAGTATGATTGAGTTAGTTTTTAGTATATTTTTATTAGTTTTTAAATAAAAATCATATTTCTGGACTTTACTATGAGTTTGTGTGTTTTTCTGTGATTTCAGGTAATTTCTAGCTGAAATTGGGGGACTTGAGCAAAAATCAGATTCAAAGGTTGAAGAAGGACTGCAGATGCTGTTGGATTCTGACCTCCCTGCACTCAAAGTAGATTCCCTAGAGCTACAGAACTTTAAATGGCGCACTCTCAATTGCGTTGGAAAGTATACATCCAGGGCTTTCCAGCAACATATAATAGTCCATACTTTGCCCGAGTTTAGATGACGCAAACTGGCATTCAACGCCAGCTTCCTGCCCTATTCTGGAGTTAAACGCCAGAAACAGGTTACAAAGTGGAGTTAAACACCAGAAATAGGTTACAAACTGGCGTTCAACTCCAAGAGAAGCCTCTACACGTGTAAAGCTCAATGCTCAGCCCAATCACACACCAAGTGGGCCCCGGAAGTGGATTTCTGCATCATTTACTCATTTCTGTAAACCCTAGTAACTAGTTTAGTATAAATAAGACTTTTTACTATTGTATTTACATATTCAGATCATCTTTGATCAGTTTTATGCTATCTTGGACCTTTATGGGGGCTGGCTATTCGGCCATGCCTTGACCTTGTTCTTATGTATTTTCAACGGTAGAGTTTCTACACACCATAGATTAAGGTGTGGAGCTCTGCCGTTCCTCATGAATTAATGCAAAGTACTATTATTTTTCTATACAATTCAAGCTTATTCCTATTCCAAGATATTCATTTGCACCCAAGAACATGATGAATGTGATGATTATGTGACGCTCATCACCATTCTCACCTATGAACGCGTGCCTGACAACCACTTCTGTTCTACATGAAGACGAGACAGAATGAGTATCTCTTAGATATCTAATACAGGGGACCGAGTCCGAGATATTAGAGTCTTCGTGGTGTAAGTTAGAACCCATGGATGGCCATTTCTGAGATCCGGAAAGTCTAAACCTTGTCTGTGGTATTTCGAGTAGGATCTGGGAAGGGATGGCTGTGACGAGCTTCAAACTCGCGAGTGCTGGGTGTAGTGATAGATGCAAAAGGATAGTAAATCCTATTCTAGTATGATCGAGAACCGACAGATGATTAGCCATGCAGTGACAGCGCATTGGACCATTTTCACAGAGAGGACGTGATGTAGCCATTGACAATGGTGATGCCCAACATACAGCTTGCCATGGAAAGGTGTAGGAATGATTGGATGAAGACAGCAGGAAAGCAGAGGTTCAGGAGGAACGAAAGCATCTCTATACGCTTATCTAAAATTCTCACCAATGAATTACATAAGTATCTCTATCTTTATTTTATGTTTAATTATGTTTTAATTGTCAATTCTCTATAACCATTTAAATCCGCCTGACTGAGATTTATAAGGTGACCATAGCTTGCTTCAAGCCGACAATCTCCGTGGGATCGACCCTTACTCACGTAAGGTTTATTACTTGGACGACCCAGTGCACTTGCTGGTTAGTTGTGCGAAGTTGTGACAAAGTGTGAATTACGTTTCGAGCACCAAGTTTCTGGCGCCGTTGTTAAGGATCACAATTTTGTGCACCACAAACCAAAGATTCAATTGGAGTAATTAATTATTTTTCCGCTTAAGGCTAGTGATGTGGTAAAATATAGAACAAAAGGGGATTAAAAGGCTCAAAGTTGGAAACAAAGGTAATTGAAAGGGTAGGCTATTTGGGATAAGTGAGATAACAACAAATGATGGCCTCAATCATATGCAAGCATGTAAATACACTAAACAAAGGAATATAGAATGGAACAAAATATAGATTGCAGTCATAGAGAAGAAAACACACAAGAATAAAATATTATGGTTAAATAATATAACCATGTAATTAAGCTCAAATCTCACAGGTTGTGTGTTCTTAGTTATAATTCATGTTCTAAATTACAGTCTTCAAACAAGTTTAACACAAATGTTCAATTTAAATTAGTGAAATGCTATAAAAAGGGTCTTGAAAGGAAACTCATAACTTCAACCAAGCAAAACATATATGCAAACAATTATTATTATGCAATCTATCCTATCTAACAAAAGAAAAAGTCAAATGTTGGTGTTAAGAGAGAGAGAGCTTACCTCCGGAAGTCAAGGACTGACCTCCCCACACTTAAGGCTTAGCACAGTCCTCCGTGCCATCAGTAAGGAGCAAGGGAGGGCTGGAAGAGTCACCGCCAGTGTCTGGTTTGCCTTGGCTCTCTGTACTACTGGATGAAGGGGGGTCCGGGGTGTCCTTTGGTTCTGGAGGTGGGTGTGTACCAACTATGAGGTCCTTCAAATAGTTGTATCAGCGCTTGTTACGGCACTCCATTTGCTCTATCCGCCGGTCTTGCCAGTCGAACCTCTCAAGGATCTGAAGGGACATCTGATGGATGGATGGTGCTTGTGGTGTGGATGATGGTGGAGTAGAGGTAGGAGGAGTATCCAAAGATGGACCTGCAAGCCGGCTCGCAGAGGGGACTGGTGGCCTGATATACTTTCCATTCGGGACATACTGGTTGGCCCTAGGGATAATGACCTTCGTGTCGCCTGCCCGAGAGGACACACCTGCTACAGAGACTAAATCTGAGACCAAGGAGGGGAAAGGCATATTACCCGCTATCTGTACGTGTCCCATGGCTTGCCGGATGTGTCGGGGCAGGTTGAGAGGATGTTCTGTCAGGATGCACCAGATGAAGACAGCCATGTCTGCTGTGAAGGTCGACTCGTGAGTGCTCGGAAAGACATAGTGGGATATAATATGTGCCCACATGCGAGCCTCCAGGGTGAGTAACTGGGCTGAGATGCTCTTGGGTTTTGAACGATGCTGCCCGTAGATCTAGGTACTGCCAGGTTGGGCTATGACTCTAAGCTACCCTAGTCGAACTGATACATCTGGCGCTTATGAGATACCTCTTGATATGGATCCCAACCCTCTGGACTAGGTGGAAGGTCCAATGCTCTCTGTATGGCACTCTCAAAGACAGGGACCTGCTGCTGAAAGTTAGAGTAGAATTCAACTACCCAGGATAAGTTGGCCTCTTGCGGCTGCTTCCTCAAAAATCTCCACTGTCTCCGCTCTATGCGAGGCTCCACAAAATCAATAAAGTGTGTTGGGACAATTAGCAGATACTCATTGTTGTAGTTCCTCTCAGCTAGGATGGGGAACATCTGTTCGTAATAACGGTTAGCAAACCGTGTGGAGCCTCGGGCGGGAAAAGCTTTCTCCGATTCATCAACCTTAATGATCCTCTTCACCCGCTTTGTTGGTGGCTTTACACTGGTAGATGGAAGTGCTTTTGCCAGTGTTCTCTTGGTTCCTCTCCTTGCTGGTGTCTTGTCAATGGCCTTCTCTTTTCCTTTCTTGGTACCCATGCCTAAGGAAGAATGAAAGAGGAAAAATGTGAAACATAGATAACTAAAACCGGAGGGGAGAAAATTCCAAGTGATAATGATTGCCAAAGGAAAGATGATAGCTCAAATACATGGTAGCTACAACATGTAGGTAAGACATCAATGAAGTCTAGTAGGCAATTCAGAATAATAAGATGCAAGAGGGTAAAAACATGCAAGTAATAGTCATGAGAAGCATAACTCAAGCATCAAGTAATAAATGTGCCAAATAAAAGAGCATTTGTAATGATGACAATTGTGAATGATAATCCCAAATACATGTGGAATCCAAGTGTTTTGAAAAAGAGGCATTCAAGTAAAAGAGTAAAACAAAATAGAGTTCAAGATGCCATAGGTGCCTTTTCACAAACACTTGGTGAGCAAGTTAAAGTAGGAATGAAAATAATATAATCTAAATGTATATGAGAGCCAAATTAAAATATCAATTGTCAAATCACTCATCATAATATCCACAAGCTTTAGTAAGGTAATACTCAAATAAAATTACAATACCAACATAAGAATGCAAGAAAAAGAAAAGAAAAGGAAGCCATGGATAAAGAAAAATAAAGAAGGAAACATAAATTAACGGAATAATGAAAGAGTATATGGGGAAGAAGAAAAAAACCTGATGAAGAAGATGAAGAAGGAAAGAGAAAAGTAATAGATATGAAGAAAGAATAAGGAAGAAGAGATAATTAGGATTTGAAAAGAATTAGGATTGTGGGAGGGGTGATTTGAAATCAGGCGCTGAGGGGGTTTAATTGTGCGTCGCATGTGACGCGTACGCGTGATGCATGCGTACGCGTGGATTGCACTAAGTTCAGGCGACGCGTAAGCATCAGGGACGCGTACGCGTGATATTGGATGTGCGAATGGCGCGAAGGCAGCCCCGCGCACGCACAACTCTCTGTTTGTGGTGCGCATGGGGCCAAAATCACATACGACGCGTGCTCGTCAGGGACTCGTCAGGGACTTGGATGGCCAATTTGGGAAAACGACGCGCATGCATCATGGACGCGTACGAGTGTGGGGGCTTGTGCTCCCAGCATAGTTCCAGCCCCACACCAACACAACTCTCTGGCCAAACACTATTTACGCGTGATGGGCTGAAATCGCGAGTGACGCATGCGCGTGGCCTTACTTGTGCGCAAGGTACGTGTCCAACACCAGTCCCGCCTAACTCTCTGTTCAATTCTTATGTATCTCGCATGCACATATGATGCGTACGCGTTGTGTGCCCCTTTTTTTATGCAGAATGAAAAATGCAGCATGCAGATGATAATGAAGAAATCATGAATGAACACTATGGAAAAACAAAAGAAAATAAAACTAAAAAAGAAAGGGAACGATCATACCATAGTGGGTTGTCTCCTACCCAGCACTTTGCTTTAACGTCCTTAAGTTGGACGGTCTACAAACTCAATCTGCTTCTATTGGTGGGTCCTTCAAGAGGAAGACCTCTAGCTCTTTATTTTCTTTCATCTTCTCACCATGAGATAGCTTTAAACAATGTCCATTGACCTTGATGAATTTGGAACTTGAAGGATGACTCAGATGGAAGACTCCCTATGGCTCTGCCTTCTCTACTCTGTAAGGGCCTTCCCATCTGGATCTCAGCTTTCTTGGCATGAGTCTCATCCTTGAGTTGTAAAGGAGAACCAGCTCCCCAGGTCTGAACTCTCTTCTCTGGATCTGCTTGCCATGCACAGCCTTCACCTTCTCTTTGTATAATTTGGAATTGTCATAAGCTTCGAGTCGAAGGGTTTCCAGTTCTGCTAGTTGCATCTTCCTTTCAGCACCAGCTTTCTCCAATCCCATGTTGCATTCCCTCACAGCCCAGAAAGATTTGTGTTCCACCTCCACTGGGAGGTGACAAGCTTTTCCGTATACTAGGCGAAAGGGACTCATCCCAATGGGTGTCTTGTACACTGTCCGATAAGCCCAGAGCACATCTACAAGTCTGGTGCTCCAGTCCTTCCTATGAGGCTTGACTATCTTCTCCAGTATGCATTTTATCTCTCTGTTAGACACCTTCGCTTGTCCATTGGTCTGGGGATGGTAAGCTGTTGCTACCTTGTGAACAATCCCATGCTTCTTCAGTAGTCCTGTTAATCTCCTGTTACAAAAGTGAGTGCCTTGATCACTCACGATTGCTCATGGTGATCCGAAGTGACAGATAATATAGTTTCTAACAAAGGAGACAACAGTGTTAGCATCATCAGTGCGGGTAGGAATTGCTTCCACCCATTTAGAAACATAATCTACAGCTAACAATATATATAAGAAACCACTAGAGTTTGGGAATGGACCCATGAAGTCAATGCCCCAAACATAAAAAATTTCACAGAACAGCATAAGCTGTTGGGGCATCTCATCCCTCTTGGATATATTACCAAACCTCTGGCATGGGGAACAAGATTTACAGAAGGCAGTAGCATCTTTAAAAAGAGTAGGCCACCAGAATCCACAGTCTAAAATTTTTCTAGCTGTTCTTTGAGGGCCAAAATGTCCACCACTCTCAGAATAGTGGCAGGCCTCTAAAATGGACTGAAATTCTGATTGAGGCACACACCTTTTAATTATCTGGTCAGCACCATACCTCCATAAATATGGGTCATCCCATAGATAATATTTGGACTCGCTTTTCAGCTTATCCCTTTGATGCTTAGTAAAATTGGGAGGGAAGGTATGACTGACTAGGTAATTAGCCAGAGGTGCATACCAAGGAACTACTTCAGATACTGTGTGCAAGCTATCAAATGAAAAAACATCATTGATAGGAGTAGAGTTGTAACAACCCCGGTATTAGAGTACGCGAGATCTTTTCTGAAATTACGGATTTCTCCGGAGGATCAGTAAGGAGAGAACCTCTGATATATCATCAAGTATCTCAATCCTTATTGTCATTACGTCTTCTTCAAGCTAGAACCCTTTTTTGAGGCAAGCTCAATAATGAAGTCATGAAGAACCTAGTCTTTGAACCGTATCAGTTAGGAGTTTTGATCCTATTTTTTGTAAATAATCTCAGTTTGACGAACCGGACTCGATTCATGAGAGAAGAGAGATAATAGGATAATATTATCATTATATGAGTATTAGAAGCTTCTTGAATAATATTATAAGGTTGCCTAGTCAGTTATGGTTAAAAAAAGAAAATCGGTTTAACCGGGTTCATAGTTTACTGGTGCAGCTTAGCACCAGCACTCTCTGATGACTTTAGCAATGCTAAGGCCTCATTATACATGTTTTATTCTCATAATAAATATGTTACTAGTGTCATTTATGCTAGTAGCTCATAAAATATTTTTTAGAGATGTTTTTACAAGTGTTACGATACACCTAGTTTTAGTAGTTATACACCAGAGATATTTTAATATTATTTTAATCCACCTTCAAGCCAACCAATCACAACTCACCTTACACCACCAAAGCCTCCAAGGCTATCTCATTTCTTCATTTTGGCCGAAAATAACAAGAGAGAAAAGAGAGAAACTTTCATGAACACTTAGTTTTCAAAGCTTGATTTCTTCTGAACTAAAATTTAAATCAAAACTCCGATTTCACCAAAATGATCCTCTCTTCTTCCTCTACATAACCATATAACATATCAAGGCTATAAATAAGATGAGATGGATGTCTCCCTCCCTCTTCAATTCAGTTTTCAAGGAAACATGCTTAAACATGTGTTTTCTTGATGTTCTTCCTTAGGAATCATGATTAACTTGACTTGAGGGCTAAGAAACATTAATTTCCAGCAAGTATAAGGTGATATATCCCTTCCTAATGTGCTGAGTGAGAATTGGTCAGTTGAGGGATTTTGGATTTAAAGTTGTTCTTGATGTGATTTAGGAGAAAAAAGTGCTTAAGGACCACTTAAGGACATAACCAAATTAGGAGCAGCAAAACCAGGTAGGGTTTAATGAATTTGATCTTAATTGAATGTGTTTGAGTTGTGTGATTATGATATGATTTGGCTGCACTTGAAATTGATTGTTTATATGAGTAATTCTTGTTGAAATTTTGGTGAAAATTTGATGAAATTTGATGAAATTCAAGCTATGAACTTGTGTTCTTGTGGCTTATGGAAAATGAAACCCTAAACCATAAATTGGGATTAAATTTTTGTTAAAATCATGTGGAAAATATGGGCTTTTAGTGGCTGGAAATTTATTATGAATTTTGGTAAAAATTGGTTGCTGAAAAGATTGAAAAACGGGTAAAAACATAGAAAGAATTTGAAGAATTTACGAAGAACACGAAGAACACTTTGAGTGTGATGAAGAACATTGAAGAACACCTTTTAGATCTTAAAATGGGCAAGGTTGTAATTATTTTGGTGTTTGAGGAGTTATTTGGTAATTTTCAGAAGTTAGGGTGGTTAAAGTAGAAATATTAAAAGTTACGGGTGGTAAAAAGTGAATTTTAAAGGTTAAAGGTTAAAGTGGGGTAATTTTCGAAAATTCAATGATAAAATAATAAATAATAATAAAATACTAAATAATAATATTTAATTAGAAATAATATTTTAATAAAAATAATCTTTTAATAAAAATAATAAAACAATGCTGAAAAGGCAGTTTTCTGTAAAAGCTTTAGAAAGACAACTTTAAATGCATAATATCATAATTACCTTCATAAAACACTTAGGGAGTGCTAATAACATATTAGTGAGGCAAAGATAAAGGAAAGATAAGAAGTTAAAGAAGAGATAAAAATCAAAGAAAAAGTCTGTAAGGTTTTAATGACAGAAAAATAGACAGAGACTAGTGAACGAACTAGGACAACTTAGTTAATATTTGAGTTGTGGCTAGGGTTAGGTATTATATGAAAATTTAAACTGTTTCAGTATAGACTTAATGAACCTATACTTGGGACAGGCTAACTATTCATACCGAAATTTACATAAGCTTTAAATACATACGTTAAGAAGAAAAAATCAGAGCAGAATAAAGAAACACAAAGAACAGAGTAACATAAAGAGATAAAGAGAAAAAGAGTACTATAGATACAGAGGAAAGAGTAATCAGAGAAAAGTAAAGAGTTACAGAGAACAGAGTAACCAGAGCAAAGTAAAGGGATACAGAGAAAAGTGAAACCAGAACAGAGCAAAGAGATAAAAGAGATGAGTAATACAATAAAGAGATATTTGTTTTATGTGCATTTGTTGCTTGAGGCAACCCAAGAGATGTTTGTTTATTCATTTGTTGCATTAAGACAACTCCAGAATTATTTGTATGCTCATCAGCTGCATTGAGGCAGTCAGATAGATAGTGGTACGACCACAGAACGTTTTCCAGTGCTACACAGCTATTGAGAGCTATACCTACAACTGATAACCTGGGATCACTTGCAGAGGATATTAATTCATACACGGCTAGAATGCCGCACCTGTAAGGCAAGGATTGCTTACAGAGGATATGATTTCATACACGGCTGGAATGTCGTCACCTGTAAGGCAGAGTCTGCTTACAGAGGATATGACGCACACGTCAGTTAGTGAGAACTGTACCTATGCTGACTGGAAAACCATACCGTTTCAGCTACTTCGGGTTACGTCGGGAGCGGGTAGAAACCGACAGATGAGCTCATTACCTGCACTAAGGCTAGACATGCATCATACTTGGTTGTGCATTTCTTCCGTTATGTTCGTTGTATGAATGTATGCTTCCTTTGTGTGTATTCTATTCTCTGTGTTTGTGTTATTTTCTTGTATTCTTCTGTTTGTATTCTGCTATCTATTTTTTTCTATCTTCTCTATTTATCTGTATCTTCTATTTACTACTTTTTTGTATTCTGCTATCTATCTACTAAACAACACAGAATTAGTGAACTTAACTAATAACCCTGGCCCTACTAAGAACTCCCTATTTCTTACCCCTTCTCTCTCCTTTCCCTCTTCAGATGGAAGTAAGAGTACTCTACCGTAATTCGTTGATGATAGATCTGCAAAGAGGATTCCGCTTTAGATAGTCTTCTGAGTCTAGGGTGAATCTTGTTCTCTATTTATATGTATATACTGTGAGAACCAGCCAATGTCTGCACCCCGTTTGTACGTGAACTTTAATTTAAATCCTGTGTACGAGACTCCTGTTGTGTGGCTACTTGATGAGGTACCAGAGAGACATCCTATGGCAATGTCTGATCGTGCAGAGGAGTAGCAGATGATGTACTACCTTTTGATGATGTTTGACCTGACTTGTGTTTTGAAGACTTAGAATGTACTTTCCCTCGATTTAGTAGTTTAGAGGGACTAGGTGAGTATAGAGTCTAGACTAGCCTAGGTGCCAGCTTAGGGAACTCTTGAATAGGTCAGGACCTGGAATGTTGTATGTATATATATGTATATAGTTATTATCTAGCTATATCTAGGGGTGTTCTAACTAAAAGTCTATACTCTAATAAAGGCTGGATCACTGAATGTTGTTAGCTGCTTGTGATGTAGTTATGTGTGGTTTTTTATAACTGTTTTATCTGTTATCAGTTGTGAGTTGATTATGAGTGATTCCGTTTATTAATCCAAACATTTTTTAAAAAAAAAATACCTCGCAAATTAACTACGCTTTTAACAACGAATCAGGCTCATATGATAAATAATAGATAATAATTAGGAAGACAAATTGGTAGTGCTCAGTTTCCGGTATGATCTAGACATATTGAAATTTGGGTCGTTACAATTTAGTATAAGAGCAGTTCATTCCTAGTAGAGCCTGGGGAGTGGACTGACTATGCTTTATTGCATACTCTGTTGTGTGTCTCATGCGTATAGGATATCCTAGTGATATATGTTGCATAACTGTTTTTGTGTTTTCATTTTGGGAATGTTCACACTTGACTTGAAGTGTTAAGACTGATCACCTTAACAATGATTGTTTAGTGTGAACAAGACTACAATGGATTCACGGAGACGAGGTGTACGGGAAAGAATTCCTAATGTTAACTACGAGAAGGAACAGGAAACGTTTATGGATACCATGAACAACGTGGCTGAAGCAGTTTGTGAAGCTACGGCAGCAGCGGCTAGGGCTGTTGAATGTCTTGGAGTGAGAAATCGGAATGATGAGAATAACTTAGGGCATCTTGAAAGACCTATGACCCTTACGACCTTTATGAAGGTTAAACCACCTAAGTTTAAAGGTACACTCGTTGTGACCGATGCTGATAACTGGTTTTGAGGTATCAAATGGTCACTGCGAGCGCAGCATGTTCTGGAAGGCCAACACGTGGAGTTCGCTTCTTATATGCTGGAAGGAGAAGCTGAGCATTGGTAGCAGGGGATATAGCGACTGTTGCAACAAGATGAAGGCAATGTTCCTTGGGATACTTTCAAGGATGAATTTTATAAGAAGTATTTTCCGAGGGCAGCTCGTGACGCTAAGAAGATGGAACTTATGCAGCTGAAACAGGGTAACACAACTGTTGCAGAATATACCCGTAAGTTTGATGACTTGTGCCATTTCTCTAAGATCTGTCAAGGGATTCCTGCTGACATTGAAGAATGAAAGTTCTTGAAGTTTGAAGGAGGCCTTCATGAGGATCTGATGAGTTCAATTGTTCCACTTGAGATACGAAATTTTGCCGAATTAGTCAACAAGAGCAAGTTAGTGGAAGAATGTATTAGGAAAGTGATTGTGGCCAAGGGTGAGTCGCCAAGGATTTCCACCAAGGCGTCTTAGCAATCATCAGGCAGCTGGGAGAATGGTGCATTTTAAAGCACGTGGCATACAACAGCAGAAGAACCTACAAGTTGGTAACATTATTGCTCACCGTACGGGTAAGAATGGAGGTAAAGTAAGGCAAGGCAATGGTAAACGAGCCCATCAGGCTTACATAAACCCTGCATGTAAGCAATGCGGAAAAGAGCATGGTAACAGGTCTTGCCAGTTTGGATCACCTAACTGCTATGCTTGTGGAGAACTTGGACATATTGCCAAGGATTGTCCAAAGGGATTTACTCGAAATCCAGTCAGAACCCAACAACAAGGACGAGTGTTTGCTATCACTATTGACGATGTTGTGCAATCGGACGCCCTCATTCAGGGTCAGTGTTATGTCAAGAATCGATTTCTAACTGTACTGTATGATTCGGGTGCATCGCATTCTTTATTTCTGTAACTGTTGCTCATGAGTTAGGATTATATTTCTTTAAATTGAATTTTCACTTGATTGTTCATACATCTGCATCCTAAAATACTTTGACCAGTTTAATGTACCTGTAAGTACCACATGCTATTAGGAATAGGACTTTTATACATGATCTAATTTGTTTGCCTCTATGTGGTTTAGAAGTTATTTTAGGATTAGATTGGTTATCTAAGTATCATATTTTTCTTAATTGTTTTAAAAGAACTGCTATTATTCCATCTGATAGTCTATATACTAAACCATTTCTGTCCCACACCTTATATCTGAATTCTGTAAGAGTTACCTTAGACGGGAGTGATTATGAGGGGTATTTCTGTTAGCGGCTAGCTTGGATGATCGTGAATTAAGCTTAGAATGAATCCGAATGGTGAAGGAATTTCCTGATGTTTTCTTGGATGACATACCTGAGTTTCCTCCTCAGCGAGAGATAGAATTTAGCATTGATCTAGTACCTGGAACCGGACCGATTTCCATAGCACCGTACCGGATGTCACCATTGCTTGTAGAGCTGAAGAAGCTGTGAGACAGGATCGTTGTGGCCTATGGAGGTACAAGAGCAGAATTTGTGCACCTAACTTTGGAGAATTACGACAAAAGATTCTTGCTGAAGCTCACCAAAGTAGATTTTTTATGCATCTTGGAGTGACAAAGATGTATCAAGATTTGAAACAAATATTCTGGTTGCCAAGCTTGAAGAAAGAGGTAGCTGATTATGTCTTAAAATGTTTAACCTGCCAGAAGGTGAAGGTGGAACATCAGAAGCCGTCAGGAACCCTGCAACCCTTAGAAATACCACAATGGAAATGGGATTAGATCACTATGGATTTTATCACGAGATTGCCAAGAACCTCAATAGGACGTGATGCCATTTGGGTGATCGTGGACAGGTTGACAAAATCGGCGTGTTTCTCTCCGATTCGAGTTTACTATACTTTAGAAAGGCTGGAGCGAATATATATTCAAGAAATCGTGCGACTGCACGGGATACCTTCGTAAATTGTCTCAGATCGAGTTTCGAGGTTTACTACTAGATTCTGGGGAGCTTTTTAGAAAGCATTGGGAACAGAGCTACATATGAGTACAGCATACCATCCTCAGACAGACGGATAATCAGAGCGGACAATCCAGACATTAGAGGACATGTTGAGATCTTATGTGATGAATAACCAAGGCAGTTGAGATAAGTACTTGTCGTTAATCGAGTTCGTCTACAACAACAGTTACCAACAAAGTATCGAGATGGCACCTTTTGAAGCTCTCTATGGAAGAAGATGTCAGACACCATTGTGTTGGGATGATGACGAAGAAGGTAGTATCTTGGGTCCAGACTTAGTGCAAGAAACTACTGAGAAGATAAAAGAGATTCGTCAGAAGATCCAGACAGCACAAAGCCTTCAAAAGATCTATGCCGATAATAGACGTAGTCCCTTAGAGTTTAATGAGGGAGACCATGTCTTTCTAAAAGTAACCCCGACTACTGGAATAGGTAGAGCCCTTAAAACTAAAAAGCTTAACCCTCGATACATAGGACCTTTCCAAATACTTAAAAGAGTCGGTCCAGTAGCTTATCAAGTAGTCCTTCCTCCATACCTGTCAAATCTTCATGATGTTTTTCATGTCTCGCCACTTAAGAAATATACTCCCGATGAGAGTCACATTTTACAACCAGAGATAGTACAGTTACAAAACAATTTGACGTATCAAGCATCACCAGTTCAGATCGTAGAAAGAAGTGACAAGCAGCTAAGAGGCAAAACTGTTCGCTTAGTCAAAGTAGCTTGGGGACAAAGAGGAGAAGAAGAGCACACTTGGGAAACTAGAAGATAAGATGAAAGTTGATTACCCGCATCTATTCTCAGGTAACTGAAATTTTGAGGACAAAATTTTCTTTTAGGATGGTAGAATGTAACAACCCCGGTTTTAGAGTACGCGAGATCTTTTCTGAAAGTATGGATTTCTCCGGAGGATCAGTAAGGGGAGAACCTCTGATATATCATCAAGTATCTCGATCCTCATTGTCATTACGTCTTCTTCAAGCTAGAACCTTTTTTTGAGGCAAGCTCGATAACGCAGTCACGAAGAACCTAGTCTTTAAACTGTATCGGTTAGCAGTTTTGATCCTATTTTTCGTAAATAATCTCAGTTTGACGAACCGGACTCGATTCATGAGAGAAGAGAGATAATAGGATAATATTATCATTATGTGAGTATTATAAGCTTCTTGAATAATATTACAAGGTTACCTGGTCAGTTTTGGTTAAAAATAGAAAATCAGTTTAACCGGGTTCACAGTTTACTAGTGCAGCTTAGCACCAGCACTCTCTAATGACTTTAGCAATGCTAAGGCCTCATTATATATGTTCTACTCTCATAATAAATATGTTACTAGTGTCATTTATGCTAGTAGCTCATAAAATAATTTTTAGAGATGTTTTTACAAGTGTTACGATACACCTAGTTTTAGTAGTTATACACCATAGATATTTTAATATTATTTTAATCCACCTTCAAGACAACCAATCACAACTCACCTTACACCACCAAAACCTCCAAGGCTATCTCATTTCTTCATTTTGGCCGAAAATAACAAGAGAGAAAAGAGAGAAACTTTCAGAACACTTAGTCTTCAAAGCTTGATTTTTTCTGAACTAAAACTCAAATCAAAACTCCGATTTTACCAAAATGATCCTCTCTTCTTCCTCTACATAACCATATAACATATCAAGGCTGTAAATAAGGTGATATGGTTGTCTCCCTCCCTCTTCAATTCAGTTTTCAAGGAAACATGCTTAAACATGTGTTTTCTTGATGTTCTTCCTTAGGAATCATGCTTAACTTGACTTGAGGGCTAAGAAACGTTAATTTCCAGCAAGTATAAGGTGAGATATCCCTTCCTAATGTGCTGAGTAATATTTGGTCAGTTGAGGGCTTTTGGATTTAAAGTTGTTCTTGATGTGATTTAGGAGGAAAAAGTGCTTAAGGACCACTTAAGGACATAACCGAATTAGGAGCAACAAAACCAGGTAGGGTTTAACGAATTTAATCTTAATTTATTGTGTTTGAGTTTTGTGATTATGATATGGTTTGGCTGTTCTTGAAATTGATTGTTTATATGAGTAATTCTTGTTGAAATTTTGGTGAAATTTTGATAAAATTTGATGAAATTCAAGCTATGAACTTATGTTCTTGTTGCTGCTGGAAAATGAAACCCTAAACCTTAAATTGGGGTTCAATTTGTGTTAAAATCCTGTGGAAAAGATGGGGTTTTAATGGCTGGAAATTTATTATGAATTTTGGTAAAAATCGGTTGCTTAAAAGATTGAAAAATGGGTAAAAACAGAGAAAGAATCTGAAGAATTTACGAAGAACACGAAGAACACTTTGAGTGTGATGAAGAACATTGAAGAACACATTTTAGATCATAAAAAGGGCAAGGTTGTAATTATTTTGGTGTTTGAGGAGTTATTTGGTAATTTTCAGAAGTTAGGGTGGTTAAAGTAGAAATATTAAAAGTTACGGGTGGTACAAAGTGAATTTTAAAGGTTAAAGGTTAAAGTGGGGTAATTTTCGAAAATTTAATGATAAAATAATAAATAAAAATAAAATATTATATAATAATATTTAATTAAAAATAATATTTTAATAAAAATAATAAAATAATGCTGAAAAGGCAGTTTTCTGTAAAAGCTTTAGAAAGACAACTTTAAGTGCATAATATCATAATTACCTTCATAAAACACTTAGGGAGTGGTAATAACATATTAGTGAGGCAAATATAAAGGAAAGATAAGAAGTTAAAGAAGAGATAAAAATCAAAGAAAAAGTCTGTAAGGTTTTAATGACAGAAAAACAGACAGAGACAAGTGAACGAACTAGGACAACTTAGTTAGTATTTGAGTTGAAGCTAGGGTTAGGTATTATATGAAAAGTTAAACTGTTTCAGTATAGACTTAATGAACCTATACTTGGGACAGGCTAACTATTCATACCGAAATTTACATAAGCTTTAAATACATACGTTAAGCAGAAAAAATCAGAGCAGAATAAAGAAACACAGGGTACAGAGTAACATAAAGAAATAACGAGAAAAAGAGTACTATAGATATAGAGGAAAGAGTAATCAGAGAAAAGTAAAGAGTTACAGAGAATAGAGTAACCAGAACAGAGTAAAGGGATACAGAGAAAAGAGAAACCAGAACAGAGCAAAGAGATAAAAGAGATGAGTGATACAATAAATAGATATTTGTTTTATGTGTATTTGTTGCTTGAGGTAACCCAAGAGATGTTTGTTTATTCATGTGTTGCATTAAGGCAACTCCAGAATTATTTGTATGCTCATCTACTGCATTGAGGCAGTCACATAGATAGTAGTACGACCACAGAACGTTTTCCAGTGCTACACAGCTATTGAGAGCTATACCTGCAACTGATAACCTGGGATCACTTGCAGAGGATATTAATTCATACACGGCTAGAATGCCGCACCTGTAAGGCAAGGATTGCTTACAAAGGATATGATTTCATACACGGCTGGAATGCCGTCACCTGTAAGGCAGAGTCTGCTTACAGAGGATATGATGCACACGTTAGTTAGTGAGAACTGTACCTATGCTGACTGGAAAACCATACCCGTTTCAGCTGCTTCGGGTTACGTCGGGAGCGGGTAGAAACCGACAGATGAGCTCATTACCTGTACTAAGGCTAGACATGCATCATACTTGGTTGTGCATTTCTTCCGTTATGTTTGTTGTATGAATGTATGCTTCCTTTGTGTGTATTCTATTCTCTGTGTTTGTGTTATTTTCTTGTATTCTTCTGTTTGTGTTCTGCTATCTATTTTTTCTATCTTCTCTATTTATCTGTATCTTCTATTTACTACTTTTTTGTATTCTGCTATCTATCTGCTAAACAACACAGAATTAATGAACTTAACTAATAACCTCGGCCCTACTAAGAACTCCCTAGTTCTTACCCCTTCTCTCTCCTTTCCCTCTTTAGATGAAAGTAAGAGTACCCTACCGTAGTTCGTTGATGATGGTTCTGCAAAGTGGATTCCGCTCTAGATAGTCTTCTGAGTCTAGGGTGAATCTCGTTCTCTGTTTATATGTACTAGCGGCTCAACAGGCACTAACATGCCTATTCAGCCGCTTTTCTATTATTTTTAAGAAATTAATTTTATTTTTTTGTTAATATATTATTTACTTTTCAAATTTATTAGATAAGTATTTATTTTATTTTAATATTGATGTGATCTTATTTATATCATATTTTGTTGAAATTAAAATTACTATAAAACACTTTAAAATGTTAAATTATAAAATCATACAATAAAGAGGTAATATAAAATGCTCATAGTTTAAAGTTCTAGGTAATATATAAGGTGAAATATTCGATAGAGTAAATTTTTATTCTCAACTATGATAAAATATACAAAAAGTATTTTCAGAATGATAATGCTTCTATTGTATTTCTTTAAAAGTTTTGAATGTCGTCTATTAATTTATAATATTTTTAATTTAATTTTTTAAATTTATTATGACAAAATAACGATATGATGAGGATTTTGTCCGCTAAAATTGTGAAAATATTTTTAAAAATTACTTTATTCATTGTACTTTATATATCGTACAAGATTTAATGTATAGGCAAAATGACTTAAAACGACGTGATTACATGTTTTAAATATATAGGGTACTAATCAGTTAGGACATCACCACATCTTTTACTTGAACAGCTTCATTGTAATGTGATTCCAGACCTATATTTTTAAAGAGCAATACAAATAATAAGCATAATTTGAATTCATAAGAGTAAAATTAGTTATCATGATTAAAGTTAACTTTTATGTTGCATATAAAGGTGATTTTAATTATTTTAAATTTGTTTAATTTTATTTTGAAACAGAGAATATTTTAAAAATAATATGCTTCTATTATATTTTTTTCTATTGATTTTTTTCAAAGTTTGAATATCATCCATTAATTTGTGACATTTTTAAATTTATTTTTTTAATTTATTATGATAAATTAATAATATGATGAGTATTTTGTCCGTTAAGATTGCAGAAATATTTTTTAAAAAATAGTTTATTTGTTAACCTCTAATTTATCTTTATTTTTTGTGTTTATATGTTAACATTTCACATTAGGAATTTATTACATATTTAATATTATTAATATATTTTTTAATAATAAATAATGTTACGTGTCTCATGATTATTATTATTGGCTGATATGGTAGCATTTTTTTATAATTGATATTTAAGATAGTTATTCAATAAAAATTGATTCAGTAACTCATATAAATATGTAAAGTGTTATCTATGTTTTTAATTTTAGAATTTGAAAATTATTTATCCAATTATGTTTGTAATATTTAATATAGTATTTAGATTTTTTATAAAATTATGGCCAGTTTTACGCTGATCAAATTTTGGCATTTTTTAAATTTTTAAATGGACAATAATTTTATAGTAAGAAGGATTAATTTTTATTTTTGCCATGTGTTTTTAAATACATGAGATGAAATATCAATATTTTTGTATTCTTCTTCTATCATTATATTTGTATTTAAGTCAGATTTCTCCTGGTTTTATTTTAAAATTATAAAAAATATATATTATTACCAAAATTTTAAAATATGAAAATATAAATTAAAATAAAAACTAAAAAAAATTAAATTAAAGTATATTAAAAATCATTATGTTACATTAATTTAACACAATATATAAATACTATTTTGATAATAAAATTATTATGTTTGACAACTTTTTGTAATTATCTTATAACGTAGTATTTTTGTATATAAAATGACTTCATTTATTTTTTAATATAAGAATACAAATGCATATTTTTTTTTTAATATTTTATCCCAAACATCTACATTAATTTGAAACATAAATATATTTTTTTTTGTAATAAATTTTAATAATAAAAGTTTTAGTTAAAGAGTACTCAATACTTCTTTTTATAATTTAGAGCAATAAATTTCTTTTCATTTCATAGTTATTACTTTTTAAAATATATTTAATCACTCAGATTTAAAAATACACATAGAAAAAAATAAGCGATATGTTAATTCTATTTGTTATTATTAGTTTTATGAATACATTGTTTATTTTAATTTTTTAATTATTTATATATTATATGATAAAGATGAAATATTAAAAAAAATTATTATTTTGTCCACTAAATTTATTTTATGAAATAGATTATGTAAGGATATACGAAGTCTACAAAAAATTGGATACCAAATTCTAGTAACTTTTTGTATTTTTTTATTAAGGAGTGCTTTGTTATATGTAATTTTTTTTTAATTTAAATAATAAGCATTAGAAATATATAAATAGTGTATATTAATTTAATTAATTTTGTTATAGAATACCAACCAATTATGTTACTATGACGTCTGTTTATTTGGACCAACTCCATTATCATGTGCTTTCAATCCTAGATTTTTCAAAGAGTAGAATACAAATATTAAGCAAAAATTAAATTTATAGTCCAAAAAAATTAAATTATCATAATAAATGTTAAGTTTTATGTTACCTGAAACAAAATGACGACGATGATGATGGGTGGCTTTGACCATTTGTCTAATTGTAGTTAATCCTGTACTTGGCAATGGATTTGGAATAGGAATTATATTAGTTGATATAATGTGATTTGAATTCCAATTATAGGTAGCAAGACGCAAAGAAGAAAAATGATTGCAAGAGCACGATTGAAAGTGAAACAGATATTTAAGATATTTAACTCTCTTGGGTAAAGTACGATTGAAGGTGCAGAATTTTTTTTATTGAAAGTGAATCGGTATTTAAATTGAGTACGTATTAATAGTTTTTCTATTGAAAGTGTTTCAGCTTTAAACTCTGTCGTGGGTTGAAAGTGAATTAGTTTTAAATCTGTCGTGGGGTAAAGCCAGTTTTTGAAAAAATAAAATGAAATAAAAAGAATTGAGTACGTAGTAGCAGTTTTTTATTGAAATCAGTTTTTAAGTTCTGTCGTGGGATAAAGCCAATTTTTAATAAAAAGAAAATAGGGATAAAATAGGAAGAAAGAATTGGATACCAAACTTCCGTATCCCCATTATATATTGGTATAGACTAAATTTATTTTATGAAATAGATTATGTAAGGATATACGAAGTCTACAAAAAATTGGACACCAAATTCTAGTAACTTTTTGTATTTTTTTTTATTAAGGAGTGTTCTGTTATATGTAATTTTTTTAAGTTAAATAATAAGCATTAGAAATATATAAATAGTGTATATTAATTTAATTAATTTTGTTATAGAATACCAACTAATTATGTTACTATGACGTCTGTTATTTGGACCAACTCCATTATCATGCGCTTTCAATCCTAGATTTTTCAAAGAGTAGAATACAAATATTAAGCAAAAATTAAATTTATAGCCCAAAAAAATTAAATTATCATGATACATGTTAAGTTTTATGTTACCTGAAACAAAATGATGACAATGATGATGGGTGGCTCTGACCATTTATCTAATTGTAGTTAATCTTGTACTTGCGAATGGAATTGGAATAGGAATTATATTAGTTGATATAATGTGATTGCTGATTCGTTGAATTCCAATTATAGGTAGCAAGATGCAAAGAAGAAAAACAATTGCAAGAGCACGATTGAAAGTGAAACAGATATTTAACTCTCTTGGGTAAAGTACGATTGAAGGCGCAGAAGTTTTTTTATTGAAAGTGAATCGGTATTTAAATTGAGTAAGTATTAATAGTTTTTTTTATTGAAAGTGTTTCAGTTTTAAATTCTGTCTTGGGTTTAAAGTGAATCAATTTTAAATCTGTCGTGGGGTAAAGCCAGTTTTTTAAAAAATAAATAAAATAAAATAAAAAGAATTGAGTACGTAGTAGCAGTTTTTTTATTCAGTTTTTAAGTTCTGTCTTGGGATAAAGCTAGTTTTTAATAAAAAGAAAACAGGGGTAAAATAGGAAGAAAGAATTGGATACCAAACTTCCGTATCCCTATTATACATTAGTATAGATATACTGTGAGACCAGCCAATGTCTGCACCCTGTTTGTACGTGAACTTTAACCTAAATCCTGTGTACAAAACTCCTGTTGTGTGGCTACTTGATGAGGTACCAGAGAGACGTTCTATGGCAATGTCTGATCGTGTAGAGGAATAGCAGATAATGTACTACCTTTTGATGACATTCCACCTGACTTGAGTTTTGAAGACTTAGAATGTACTTTCCCTTGCTTTAGTAGTTTAGAGGGACTAGGTGAGTATAGAGTCTAGGCTAGCCTAGGTTCCAGCTTAGGGACCTCTTGAATAGGTTAGGACCTGGGATGTTGTATGTATATATATGTATATAGTTATTATCTAGCTATATCTAGGGGTGTTCTAACTAAAAGTCTATACTCTAATAAAGGCTGGATCACTAAATGTTGTTAGCTGCTTGTGATATAGTTATGTGTGGTTGTTTATAACTGTTTTATCTGTTATCAGTTATGAGTTGATTATGAGTGATTCCGTCTATTAATCCAAACATTTTAAAAAAAAATACCTCACAAATAAACTACACTTTTAATAACGAATCAGGCTCATATGATAAATAATAGATAATAGTTAGGAAGACAAATTGGTAGCGCTCAGTTTCCAGTATGATCTAGACATATTGAAAATTGGGTTGTTACAGGAGTCATCCTTAATGTGCTCAAGGCGACTCAAGTGGTCTGCCACTAAATTCTGGGAACCACTCCTATCCTTAATTTCTAAATCAAATTCTTGCAGCAACAGTATCCAACGTATTAGCCTTACTTTGGACTCTTTTTTAGCTAATAAATATTTTAGAGCTGCGCGGTCAGAGTACAGTACCACCTTAGTACCAAGTAAATAGGCTCAAAATTTATCCAGAGCAAAAACAATAGCCCAAAGCTCTTTTTCAGTGATAGTATAATTAGACTGAGCAGCGTCTAAGGTCTTGCGTACATGATGTATCCAATGTATTAGCCTTACTTTAGAGCATTTTCACTGAGAGGACGGGATGTAGCCATTGACAATGGTGATGCCCAACATAAAGCTTGCCATGGAAGGAGTCTTGCGTACATGAAGAAGAAGACAGTAGGAAAGCAGAGGTTCAGAAGACAAAGCATCTCCAAAGCCTCAACCTATTCTTCATTACTTCATAACAAGTATCTATTTCATGTTCTTTTACTTTTTACAATTAAATCTGAGAATTATTGATATCCTGACTAAGAGTTACAAGATAACCATAGCTTGCTTCAAGCCGACAATCTCCGTGGGATCGACCCTTACTCACGTAAGGTATTACTTGGACGACCCGGTGCACTTGCTGGTTAATTGTGCGTAGTTGCAAAAGTGTGATTGTAATTTCGTGCACCAATCCCAATTAGTGACGACTGCTTCAGGTTGAGGGTAGAACCACTCACTTGCCTTTCCCTCAAGAGAAAATGGGAAGGCAGACAGCAACATAGTAGTCTCATCTGCACCATGACGCCTAGCAGTTGAACAGGCTGTCTAAAAATCCCTGAGGTGCTTGATAGGCTCCTGAGCAGGTAAGCCATGAAACTTAGGTATTAGGTTTACTAACGCAGTCTTCAGTTCAAATTCTGCAGCTAGATTTGGGTGACGCACTAGATACGGTTGCAGTGTAAAGTCTGGAGCTCCTTCTTCCTGGAGAATAATCCTTCTAGGCTCTGCCATATTACCTGCACGTAAATCAACAGTATCAGTAGAAGAGGAGCTTGTTTCTTCCTCAAATAGCGCTTCAGATTCTCTCTCAGATAAGACTGGTGAATTGGTAGTAACCACTTCACTACCCTCAGAGGCTAACCGACGCCGAGCTCGCCTAATACGTGAAATAGTTCTTTCAACTTCAAGGTCAAACGTGGCTAAGCTCGGATCAAGCAGCGAACGCGTCATTCAATGAAAGAAACATACAGCTCAGGGTAAATAAATAAAAATAAAATACCCAAATGTGAAAAATTAAAAATATTTACACCAACCAATAATTTAGCACACTATTGCAACTCCCCGGCAACGATGCCAAAAATTGATGCGGCGAAAATTAGCCGATTAAGAAATTAATATAGAAATAACGTTGCGAGTACAGTTCCTAATCGACGAAAATCCGCTTATCAATTTAGAAGGGTTGTCACAAAATCAGAATAAAAATACTGGGAGTAGGAATCCCAAGTCGTCTCCCAACGAGTTGACAAAAGAGTGCTATCTTATCAGTCAGGAATTTTCTGAGAAATTTTAAGAGTTGGAGAACAGAAGAATAAATGATTGTAAATTAAAGCAATGTAAATTAAAAGAGATTTATGTATTCAGAATAAAATGCCTTGACCAAGGGAAGATTAATTGGAAGTTCTATCCTTGTTGGATTTTCCCAAGTGGAATAGTAAGAGGTTGTTGTTTTCACTTAGTTAACCCTTACTAAATAAAGGAAAGTCAAGTGATTGAGCTAACTCTTATTCGCAAGTCCTAATCCTCTCCTTATGGAAGGATTAGCGTTAGTAAATAGAGAGTTTGCCAACAACTTCCAATTCAACTAATCACTTGAGCATTTCAACTCAAGGGTCTCCTTTTAATCAACCCCCAAGTCAAGTTGGGAGTCTACTCCATTGACATGAATACAACGTTCACGGGCATATAAGAGGAATAAGAAGAAGACATGATAAATTAAATAAAATAATAACTAAAAATTAATTAAAGGTAAAAGTAATTCTTTGCATTAATAAATCTCAAAATGCAACATCCTTATCTGAACAGGGCTAATGGGCAATTAAAAGAGTAAAGGAATAAGAAAGCAAACTAGAATAGTAGTAACTTCAACAAAGGTAGTAACTTTTCTCAATATCCAAAGCAAAAGCATCAAAAGCATAAAAAACTAGAAATCTATGAATGTGAAGAAAACCTAGAGGAAGTGTGATTTTTCTCTAAGATTCCAATCTAAAATCTAAAAACTATGCGAATGAGAATGTGTGTTGAGTCTCTGCTCGTCCCCTGGCTCTAGTATGTGTTTCTGGGCTGAAAACTGGGTCTAAACTTGGCCCAAAATCGCCCCCAGCATTTTCTGTGATTTCTGCAGATAGTGCACGTCACGCGTACGCATCGCTGATCAACTTTGCGTCTCACGCGTACGCGTCAGGCACGCGCACGTGTCGCTGTGCGAACTTCGATTCACGTGCACGCGTGAGCCATGCGTGTGCGTCGCTCCTTGCTGGTTATCTCTTTTATTTCTTGTGCTACTTCCTTTTTTGTAAGTTTCCTTTCTATCCTTTAAGCCATTCCGGCTCTGTAAATCCTGAAAACACTTAAGGCACAGATCACGGCATCGAATGGTATAAAAGGGAATTAAAAATATACAATTTAGAGATCTAGGAAGCAAGTTTTCAATCATAGAACAAAATCTGGGAAGGAATTGTAAAATCATGCAAACTGTATGAATAAGTGTGCAAAGACTTGATAAAAACCACTCAAATTAGCACAAGATAAACCATAAAATAGTGGTTTATCAGAGCGTTTGGGAATCGGCCAAGTTATAGTTTCGGTTTCTTTTATACAATATGTAATGTTTCTAGACACTTAGGCTAGTTGACCTTAAGATAGGATTGAATGTTTTGGGTGTATGTCTAATTGTATGTGATTTTGATGTTTGGGGATAACTTGTATGATGGTGATGATGATATGGAGCTTTGGTAAGAGAAATATATGAATTTGATGATGACTGTTGGTGTTCATACCCTGGGTTGAGCTATCCAACCTGGGCTGATTGAAGACAAAGCGACCGACCTCTTCAAGTCAAAACACCCGACCTCTTCTTTAAAAGAGTTCGGCCAAATCACCACGAGAAGCCCAAGAAGGCCCAAATAAAGGGACATAGTCCAATCTAAAAGTAGCTACAGCCTAGAAAGATAAAGGCTGTTCCCCTTAAAGATAAGATGACTTCACTCAAAGATAGGATAAGATAACTAACTTATCTTATCTAGAAAGGTCAGTCCACACTTCTATAAATACACTGGAGCACCCAGGTATAACTCATACTCTGGTTCTACTAAAAAGCTGCTTAAAGCCCCATGCTAACTTAAGTATCAGAGTCTCTTGCAGGTACTACCACCCTCTGGTGATGAAGGATCAGCAGCACCACCAAGTCCAACAAGTCGGACACGACAGCTCCGGCCACCATAGCAGATCTCATCCGAGATCGACCTTCAGTTTCAGGTAACCCTCGGAACATTGGCGCCGTTCCCGGTGAACCTGGAAGTCATCCCATCATCATGGCAGACAACCTTGACAACAATCACAGCTCCGGTTTAGAAAAAAAACCCCGCTTAAAAACACGGATGCCACATCAAAAGATGTGCCTCAAAACAAGGGGATAAACAACCCTCCAACACAGAAATCTTGGAAGCCATCCGAGAACAACAAGATCGTCTCAAACAGCTCGAACAGGAGGCTGAACACCAGCGCAAAGCCGAAAGAAACCTACGGAGAGAAACTAGGCGATGCCAAGAGTTAGAGGACAAGTTCCTAAAACTCAAGGCCGACCTTAAAATCAAAACCATTTAGCCTGGTCACGATGATAGCTCCCACAAGGATCAAGATCCCTTCACCAAAGAAATCATGAAAGCTAAATTTCCAAAGGATTTCAAAGCTCTGGACATGATCCCATACGACGGAACCTCCGATCCAAGCCATCATCTCAGCAATTTCAGAAGCAGAATGTATCTCACCGATGCCTTGGACGCTATTCGATGCAAAGCGTGTCTTCACAACTACATGGAAAGATTCAACAAAGCGTGTCTAGACATACAGAGTTTGCCAACAGAAGCAGCCATCATGGGTCTCATCAATGGCTTGCGAGAAGGACCTTTTAACCACTCCATATCAAAAAAGCATCCCACATCTTTAAATGAGGTACAGGATAAGGATAAAGTGTCCAAAAAAGAAAAAGATCAACACGAAGAGAAGTCTAAAAAATACCACAATTACACCCCTCTTCAGGTGTCTCTTGTGGATGTTTACCGAGAAATATACCACACTGAGAAGATCCCACCACCTCGCCCAATCAAAAGCAAAAAAGGAGGAGGAAATCGGATAGAATACTATGAATTCCACCGAATCTACGGACATCCTAAATTGGCAAGAGAAGGGCGACTTTATCGGTACTTAGCCAACAAAGCGGATGAACCTAGAAAAAGAAGAAGGGACGAAGAGGTGGGACGAGTTGAACGACCACCTCACACTCTGGAGAGACATGTTCACATGATAAATGGAGGATTCACAGGAGGAGAGATCCCAAAATCATCTCGTAAAAGGAACTTTAAAGAAGTATATCATGTTGGGGAAGGAGAGAGGCCGTCCGACCTCCCTACTATTACGTTTACCCAAGAAGACGCAGCAGGCATCGTCCCGGGACATGATGATCCCATGGTCATTACTATCATATTAGCCAACGCTAATCTCCATCGTACACTGGTAGACCAAGGAAGCTCCGTGGATATCTTGTTTAAATCCGCCTTTGACAAACTCGGCCCACAAGATAAAGAGCTCAGAGCATATCCGAATAGCTTGTTCGGACTAGGAGACACTCCAATCCAACCACTTGGATATATCTTATGACACACGACCTTTGGAAAGGGAGCCCAATCAAGGACACTCAATATAGACTACATCATAGTCGACGTGAGCTCAGCCTACAATGCCCTAATAGGTCGGACAACACTGAACAAGGTGGCCGCAGTAGTTTCAACCCCACATCTATGCATGAAGTTCTCCACTCCAGAAGGGATCGCCACGATAAAAGGAGACCAGAAAACTGTACGGCACTGTTATAATGAAAGTCTGAACCTTAAAGGAAGAGGAGAAGAAATCAACACTAAGGAACTTCGCCCACAACCTGAAGGCTAGATCAAAGAAGTCCAGATCGGAGATGCCCTGGGTAAAACAACAAATATTGGGGCAACCTTAAAAGAAGATGTAAAGGAGCCTCTGATACAATTCCTAAGGGATAATGCCAACCTCTTTGCATGGAAGGCCGCAGACATGCCAGGCATAGAACCCAAACTAATGTGCCACAAACTGGCGGTATACCCAGGATCTCAGCCAGTGCAGCAAAAGCGTAGGAAGCTCGGACCGAAAAGATCTCAAGCTGTGGAATAACAGGTACAAGCTTTACTAGAGGCAGGATTCGTAAGAGAGGTCAAGTACCCATTATAGCTAGCCAACATTGTCTTGGTAAAAAAGTTAAATGGGAAGTGGCGGATGTGCACTCACTACACTGATCTCAATAAAGCCTGCCTAAAAGATCCTTATCCACTCCCAAGTATAGACACTTTAGTGGATGCCTCCTCTAGATACAAGTACCTCTCATTCATGGATGCTTATTCAGGATACAATCAAATCCCGATGTACCCACCTGATTAAGAAAAGACCTAATTCCAAACCCCAAAAGCAAATTACTGTTATGTCGTCATGCCATTTGGACTAAAAAACGCAGGAGCTACCTACCAAAGATTGATGAACAAAGTCTTCGCAGACCATATTGGGAAACTAATAGAGGTATATGTGGACAACATGCTGGTAAAAACACAAAGTGAGGAATCATTACAGTCCGACCTCACCAAAGTGTTTGACACAATAAGAAAGCATGGTATGCGACTTAATCCCGCAAAATGTACTTTTGTGGTAAAAGCTGGCAAATTCTTGGGCTTCATGCTCACACAGAGAGAAATTGAGGAAAACCCGGATAAATGCCGGGCCATACTCAACATGAAAAGTCCGACCTGCGTCAAAGAGGTACAAGAGCTCAACAGAAGACTAGCATCCCTGTCCAGATTTCTAGCCGAGTCAACCATAAGATCTCTCCCCCTTTAAGCAACATTAAGGAAGGGAAAGAGATTTGAATGGACAGCAGAGTGCGAGCAAGCCTTTCAAGATTTCAAAAAATTCATGGGACAACCACCCATTCTTACCCGACCACGGGAAGGAGAAGCACCTGTATTATACCTTGCAGTAGGAAATCGGGCAATAGCTTCAGCACTAGTCAGAGAAGACCAAGATGGGCAACAACCCATATACTTTATCAGTAAAGCTCTCCATGGAGATGAACTGAACTAGCAAAAGATAGAAAAATTTGCCTACACTCTCATACTCACTTCTCAACGACTTCGCCCATATTTTCAAGCTCACACCATCAAGATTCAGACCAACCAACCCATAAAAGGTATTCTACAGAAGACAGACTTAGCTGGAAGAATCCTACAGTGGGCAGTCGAGTTATCTGAGTTCGATCTTCAATATGAAGCCCGGACAGCCACCAAGTCACAATATGTGGCCGACTTCATTGCCGAGTACACTGACACTCCGGGAACTCCTACAAAATGGAATCTTTATGTTGACGGCTCTTCAGATAAAACTGGGAGTGGTGCAGATGTGATAATAGAAAGAGATCAGGGAACCCAAATCGAACTCTCCCTAAAGTTTGAGTTCCCTGCTTCAAACACTCAGGCCGAATACGAGGCATTGCTAGCTGGTTTGAGGCTGGCAAAGGAGGTTGGAGTTCAAAAGCTTATCATCTTCAGTGATTCACAAGTAGTCACCTCACAAATAGTAGGGAGCTACAAAGCTAAGGACCCTACCATGAAAAAATACCTGCACAAAACCAGAGAACAGCTCGGACAACTTAGAGAATATGAGGTCCACCATATACCTCGGGAACAGAATGCTCGAGCTGATGCACTATCAAAACTAGCCAGCACCAAACCAGGGGACAATAATAGAAGCCTCATCCAGGAAATACTGCAGAACCCATCAATTTCGGAGGAAGAAAAAGTCCTAACCATATCAGGTCAGGACTAAGGGTGGATGACCCCTATAATCAACTATCTCAAGTCAGAGACACTCCCCACAGATAAGAAGGAGGCGAAGAGGCTAATACGAGAGGCACAATACTACACCATAATAAGCAACATCCTATATAGGAGAGGGGTTTCGACACCCCTATTAAAATGTGTACCGACCCCCAACACAAAAGAGGTTTTGGAAGAAATACACAGTGGTATATGTGGCAACCATCTTAGAGCAGGAGCTCTCTCCAAAAAAGTACTCCAGCCGGATTCTTCTGGCCGACTTTACCAAAAGAAGCGACAGAATTCGTCAAGGCATGCCCACCATGTCAGAAGCATGCCATCTTCCATATCGCCCCACCAGAGGAGCTCATCAGTGTAGCATCACCTTGGCCGTTCACAAGGTGAGGACTCGACCTCATTGGACCCTTTTCCCAAGGATCGGGACAAGTCAAGTTCCTCATTGTAGGGGTAGACTACTTCACAAAATGGATTTAGGCAGAGCCCCTAGCTAATGCCACTGCTCAAAGAAGTCAGAAATTCTTGTATAGAAACATTATTACAAGGTTTGGGGTTCCTCACTCCATCACTACAGACAATGGCACTCAATTCACCGACACAGGTTTCTGGAAATTGGTAGCTGATTTGAAAATAAAACACCAGTTCACATCCGTAGAACACCCACAAGCCAACGGGTAGGCAGAAGCTACCGATAAAGTCATATTAGCTGGGTTAAAATGGAGACTGCAGGACACAAAGGGAGCTTGGGCCAAAGAGCTCCCACAAGTCCTATGGGCATATCGAACAACTCCGCACTCCACCACAGAAGAATCGTCCTTCCGATTGGCTTACAGAATGGAGGCAATGATCCCAGTAGAGATCTAGGAAGGATCCTAGAATGATCCTCTACAATGAAGAAGCCAACTTCCAAATTCAAAGGGAAGAACTTAACCTACTTCCAAAAGTCCGAGAAAAAGCACGGATTAGAGAGGAAGCGTTAAAGCGTCGAATGGCCTCAAGATACAATCAGAAAGTAGTCCAACGAAGTTTCACCAACAACGACCTCATCTTAATCCGAAATGACATCGGAGCAGGTCGATCAGGAGAAGGAAAGCTAGCAGCTAACTAGAAAGGACCGTACCGAGTTGTAGAGGTATTGGGAAAAGGCTACTACAAGGTGGCCAACCTCGAGGGGCGAGAGCTACCAAGGTCATAGCATGCCTGCAACCTAAGAAGGTACTATAGTTAGGAGGTAATAAAGATCTTAGGTCAAAGCGCACTCTTTTTCTTGAAAAGGTTTTTTAATGAGGCACCAAGTCAAGATCTACAGAAATGGCCCGACTTAGAAGGGTAAGTACCTGCATGTACATATTCTTGTTTATATGGCTATTTTTTATTTGAATAAAGTTTTTTAGATTCTCTACAAAGTTTTTTTACCAAGACGCATTAATCTGAACGCAAGTATTCATCACCCGATTTCGACAAGGTCGGCAAAATGAAAACCAAATTCGTCGTCCGATTACAAAGCTACAGGTCGGAAAGATGAAAACCAAATTCATCGTCCGATCACGACAAGATCGGCAAGATGAAAGCGACAAAATAGATTAATGCAAGAACATATAAAAAGTAATCCATAGAAAGAGGCCTGACGAGGTCTGAGTAAAAATGGATTACTAAAAATAACTTAAGAAGGTTCAACAAAAAAGAAGTCAGACCAAACCGATCAAAGCGACAAAGTTATAAAAAGTAATCCATAGAAATAGGCATGACGAGGTCTGAGTAAAAATGGATTACTAAAAATAACTTAAGCGGGTTCGACAAAAAGAAGTCGGACCAAACCGATCAAAGCGACAAAGTTATAAAAAGTAATCCATAGAAAGAAGCCTGACCAGGTCTGAGTAAAAATAGATTACTAAAAATAACTTAAGAAGGATCGATAACAGAAGTTGGACCTATGAAAGGCCCGCGCTAGAAGGGACACAGTTCTGCCCAAAAAGCCACGACTCCACGACAAGGCCTCTTTCAAAATTGTTTAGACTAAACTAAAAAGGTTCTATGTGAACACTAAAAAGTGGTCGAACAAAATTAGCCCTAAAGATCATCTTGACTAAGCAGAAAGTGAGAAAACACAAGGCAATCAAAAAGAGGTCGGACATCAGAATACCAACACTCCATTAAGATCTACAAAAATGGAAAGATATCTAAAAGATAACAAAGCCATCATTAAAAACTCAGAAGGCGACCTGAAAGAGGACCTCAAGAGTTCAAAGTATTTTGCTTTTCTACTTATAAAGTTGCATAAGAAGCAACTAAAAGTCAAGAGGGTCAAACCATAAACAAAGTTACAAAACACAGAGTTCAAAAGCCCACAAATCGGGCTGTACAGATAAAATAAGGAAATCATAAAGGGTTCAGAGCTTCCACAGTAGTAGCATTAGTAGCTGAAGGCGGACAAACGATCTTTATGGTGATGCCGGAGGAGGCCCGTCATCTTTGTCATCCGGAGCAGGCACTATCTTGCCATCTTCCACCACATTGTCCAAGCTGAAGAGAGTAAGATTAAGTTCAGGAGCAAGAACTCTGACCTGTGCCTTTATGTTTTCATAAGCGCTTGTCACAGTATCTACAAGATGACTCTGCAGATCGGTGTAATCTACGTGGGCAGAATCAAGCCTCCCCCTCAGATCCAACACCTCAGCATAAATGCGGGTATAACTCTCCTTGTGTTTCTTAACCATCTTCTCTGCCAAGTTTGCAGCCGCCTCAACCCTGGTAGCCTGCGCCTTTTCCTTCTCCAAATCCAATTCCAGCTTAATCACCCTGGCATCAAGCTCATCATTCACCCCATTTATCCTATCGATGTCTGACTTGGCATCTGATGAGCGGATAATTTATACGCTTTTTTGCACTATTTTTACATAATTTTCAGTATGATTTAGTTAGTTTTTAGTATATTTTTATTATTTTTTAAATAAAATTAACATTTATGGACTTTACTATGAGTTTGTGTGTTTTTCTATGATTTTAGGTAATTCCTGGCTGAAATTGAGGGACTTGAGCAAAAATCAGATTCAAAGGTTGAAGAAGGACTGCAGATGTTGTTGGATTCTGACCATCCTGCACTTAAAGTAGCTTTTCTAGAGCTACAGAAGTCCAAATGGTGCGCTCTCAATTGCGTTGGAAAGTAGACATCCAAGGCTTTTCAGAAATATATAATAGTCCATACTTTTCCCGAGTTTAGACGACGCAAATTGGCGTTCAATGCCAGCTCCCTGCCCTATGCTGGAGTTAAACGCCAGAAACAGGTTGCAAAGCAGAGTTAAACGCCAGAAACAGGTTACAAACTAGTATTCAACTCCAAGGAAGACCTCTACACGTGAAAGCTTCAATGCTCAGCCCAAGTACACACCAAGTGGGCCCCGGAAGTGGATTTCTGCATCATTTACTTATTTTTGTAACCCTAGTAACTAGTTTAGTATAAATAGGACTTTTTAGTATTGTGTTAGACATCTTTGGACATCTTTTGATCATATTTTGGATTATCTTTTGATCCTTTGATCACGTTTTGGAGGATGGCCATTCGGCCATGCCTGTACCTTGTTCTTATGTATTTTCAACGGTAGAGTTTCTACACACCATAGATTAAGGTGTGGAGCTCTGCTGTTCCTCATGAATCAATGCAAAGTACTATTGTTTTTCTATTCAATTCAAGCCTATTTCTTCTCTAAGATATTCATTCGCACACAAGAACATGATGAATGTGATGATTGTGTGACGCTCATCATCATTCTCACTTATGAACGCGTGCCTGACAAACACTTCTGTTCTACATGCAAACAAGCTTGAATGCATATCTCTTAGCCTCCTGATCTACGATCAAAATCTTCGTGGTATAAGCTAGAATTATTGGTGGCCATTCTTAAGATCTGGAAAGTCTAAACCTTGTCTGCGGTATTCCGAGTAGGATCTGGGAAGGGATGGCTGTGACGAGCTTCAAACTCGCGAGTGCTGGGCATAGTGACAGACACAAAAGGATTACTGAATCCTATTCCAGCATAATCGAGAACCGACAGATGATTAGCCGTACGGTGACAGCGCATTTTTGACCATTTTCACTGAGAGGACGGGATGTAGCCATTGACAACGGTGATGCCCCACATAAGCTTGCCATAGAATGGAGTATGAAGGATTGGATGAAGGCAGTAGGAAAGCCGAGATTTAGAAGGAACAAAGCATCTCCATACGCTTATCTGAAATTCTCACCAATGAATTACATAAGTATCTCTATCTTATTTTATATTTTAATTATATTTTAATTATCAATTCACCATAACCATTTGAATCTGCCTGACTGAGATTTACAAGGTGACCATAGCTTGCTTCAAGCCGACAATCTCCGTGGGATCGACCCTTACTCACGTAAGGTTTATTACTTAGACGACCCAGTGCACTTGTTGGTTAGTTGTGTGAAGTTGTGACAAAGGACTAAAATTATGAACGTGTGTATTAAGTTTTTGACGCCGTTACCAAGGAATGAACGATCACGATCTCCCACACCAAGTTTTTGGTGTCGTTGCCGGGGATTGTTCGAGTTTGGACAACTGACGGTTCATCTTGTTGCTCAGATTAGGTAATTTTATTTTAATTTTAAGCTTTTTGTTTTTATTATTCTTATTTTCGAAAAAAAATTTAAAAAAATAAAATTATTTTCAAAAATAAATTATTCTATGACTTCATAATTTTTAAGAATGAATTCTAGAGTTTTAAGAGATATGTTGAATCCTGGCTGGCTGTTAAGCCATGTCTAATCTTTTGGACCAAGGTTTCACTTATCCTTAAGAGAAGAGCTTCTTTATCTTCCTCAGTAATTTAGCTGTTGTATGTAATGATTTGCTAAAGCTTGGCTGGCCATTGGCCATGTCTAGTGTTTTGGACCGGAAATTTGAGTTGACTTTTTCAAAAATTTTTAAAATTTAATTGTTTCTTATGAATCAAATCAAATTTTCAATTTAAAAATTCTATCTTTTTCAAATCTCTTTCAAAATTCAAATCTTTTTCATTTTTCTTTTATGATTTTCAAAAATTTGAAAATTATTTCCAAAAATCCTTTTCTTATTTCTATTTCATATTTTCAAAATTAATGTTAACAATTAATGTGATTGATTCAAAAATTTTATGTTTGTTACTTGCCTAGTAAGAAAAGTTCAATCTTTAAATTTTAGAATCATATCTTTTTGTTTCTTATTAGTCAAGTAATCAACTTTAATTTTCAAAATCAAATCTTTTTAAATTTCTTTTTCAAAAGCTTTTTCAAAATAAATTTCAATCACATCTTTTTCAAAATCAATTTCAAAATCTTTTCTAACCTCTTATCTTTTTAAAATTGATTTTCAAATCCTTTTCAAACTAATCCTATCTTCTTATGTGATTCTTATCTTTTTCAAAACCACCTAACTACTTTTTTCTCTCTAATTTTCGAAAATCACCTTCCTCTTTTTCAAAATTCCTTTTTAATTAACTAATTGTTTTAAATTTTAATTTAATTTAATTTAATTTTTCTTTTTTTTTTAAATTTTCGAATTCTAACCTTAATTTTAAATTAAAAACAAAAATATTTTTATTTTAATTTATCTAATTTTTGAATTCTTCCCTCTCATCTCCTTCTAATTATTTATTTATTTACTAATACTTCTCTTCATCTCAAAATTCGAACCCTCTTTTCCTCTTGGTGTTTGAATTTCTCTTCTTCTATTCTTTTCTTCTTCTACTCACATAAAGGAATCTCTATACTGTGACATAGAGGATTCCATATTTTCTTTTCTGTTTTCTTCTTTTTCATATGAGCAGGAACAAGGATAAAAACATTCTTGTTGAAGTTGACCCTGAACCTGAAAGGACTCCGAAGAGGAAGCTAAGGGAAGCTAAAGCACAATACTCTGGAGAAAATCTGACAGAAATTTTTGAAAAAAAAGGAGACATGGCCGAAAATAATAACAATACAAGGAAGATGCTTGGTGATTTTACTGCACCAAATTCCAATTTACATGGAAGAAGCATCTCAATCCCTGCCATTGGAGCAAACAATTTTGAGCTAAAACCTCAATTAGTTTCTCTGATGCAACAGAACTGCAAGTTTCATGGACTTCCATTAGAAGATCCTTTTCAATTCTTAACTGAATTCTTGCAGATCTGTGATACTGTTAAGACCAATGGGGTTGATCCCGAGGTCTACAGGCTTATGCTTTTCCTGTTTGCTGTAAGAGACAGAGCTAGAATATGGTTGGACTCTTAACCTAAAGATAGCCTGAACTCTTGGGATAAGCTGGTCACGGCTTTCTTAGCCAAGTTCTTTCCTCCTCAAAAGCTTAGCAAGCTTAGAGTGGATGTTCAAACCTTCAAACAGAAAGAAGGTGAATCCCTCTATGAAGCTTAGGAGAGATACAAGCAACTGACCAAAAAGTGTCCTTCTGACATGCTTTCAGAATGGACCATCCTAGATATATTCTATGATGGTCTGTCCGAATTATCTAAGATGTCATTGGACCATTCTGTAGGTGGATCCATTCACCTAAAAAAAACGCCTGCAGAAGCTCAAGAACTCATTGACATGGTTGTAAATAACCAGTTCATGTACATTTCTGAAAGAAATCCTGTGAGTAATGGGACGCCTCAGAGGAAGGAAGTTCTTGAAATTGATACTCTGAATGCCATATTGGCTCAGAATAAAATATTGACTCATCAAGTCAATATGATTTCTCAGAGTCTGAATGGATTGCAAGCTGCATCCAATAGTAGTCAAGAGGCATCTTCTGAAGAAGAAGCTTATGATCCTGAGAACCCTGTAATAGCAGAGGTGAATTACATGGGTGAACCCTATGGAAACACCTATAATCCCTCATGAAGAAATCATCCAAATTTCTCATGGAAGGATCAACAAAAGCCTCAACAAGGCTTTAGTAATAGTGGAAGAAACAGGTTTAGCAATAGCAAGCCTTTTCCATCATCCACTCAGCAACAGACAGAGAATTCTGAGCAGAATCTATCTAGCTTAGCAAATATAGTCTCTAATCTATCTAAGGCCACTTTAAGTTTCAAGAATGAAACAAGATCCTCCATTAGAAATTTGGAGGCACAAGTGGGCCAGCTAAGTAAAAGAGTCACTAAAATCCCTCCTAGTAGTCTCCCAAGCAATACAGAGGAGAATCCAAAAAGAGAGTGCAAGGCCATTACCCTACTTGGTGTGGCCGAACCCAAAGAGGAGGAGGATGACGTGATCCTAGTGAGGAAGACCTCCTGGGACGTTCACTGACCAATAAGAAGTTTCCCTTTTAAGGAACCAAAGAAATCTGAGGCTCATCTAGAGACCATAGAGATTCCATGGAACCTCGTTTTACCATTCATGAGCTCTGATGACTATTCATCTTCTGAAGAAGATGAAGACATTGCTGAAGAGTAAGTTGCTCAATATTTAGGAGCAATCATAAAGCTGAATGCCAAATTATTTATTAATGAGACTTGGGAGGATAAACCTCCATTGCTCATCAAGGAACTAAATGCCTTGGTTCAGCAAACTCTACCTCAAAAGAAACAGGATCCTGGTAAATTCCTAATCTGCTGTAACATAGGCACCATGACCTTTGAGAAGGCTCTGTGTGACCTGGGGTCAGGAATAAACTTAATGTTACTCTCTGTAATAGAGAAACTTTGGATCTTTGAGGTGTGAGCTACCAGAATCTCTTTAGAGATGGCAGACAACTCAAGAAAATAGGCTTATGGACTAGTAGAGGAAGTGCTAGTAAATGTTGAAGGCCTTTATATCCCTGCTGATTTCATAATCCTAGACACTGGAAAGGATGAGGATGAATCCATCATCCTTGGAAGACCCTTCCTAGCCACAGCAAGAGCTGTGATTGATGTGGACAGAGGAGAATTGGTCCTTCAACTGAATAAGGACAACCTTGTGTTCAAAGCTCAAGGATCTCCTTCTGCAACCATGGAGAGTAAGCATGAAAAGCTTCTCTCACTTCAGAGTCAACCAAAGCCCCCACAGTCAAACTCTAAGTTTGGTGTTGGGAGGCCACAACCAAACTCTAAGTTTGGTGTTGAACCCCCATATTCAAACTCTAAGTTTGGTGTTGGGAGGTTCCAACAATGCTCTGAACATCTGTGAGGCTCCATGAGAGCACACTGTCAAGCTATTGACATTAAAGAAGCGCTTGATGGGAGGCAACCCAATGTTATTTAATTACATCTATTTTATTTTTATTGTTATTTCGTGTTTTATTAGGTTGATGATCATGTGAAGTCACAAAAACTACTGAAAAATAAAAAATAGAATGAAAAATAGCTTTAAAAATAGCTAACCCTAGAGGAAGAACATACTGGCGTTTAAACGCCAGTAAGAAGCATCAAACTGGCGTTTAACGCCAGAAAGAAGCATCAAGCTAGCGTTAAACGCCAGAAACAAGCACCAGACTGGCGTTTAACACCAGAACAGAGCATGAAAGTGGCGTTGAACGCCAAAAACAAGCAGCAAGCTGGCGTTTAACGCCAGACATGCTTGCTAAGGGCGTTTTACACGCCTAATTGAAGCAGGGATGTTAAGTCCTTGACCCCACTGGATCTGTGGACTCCACAGGATCCCCTCAGGATCTGTGGACCCCATAGGATCCCCACCTTTTCTTCTCTCCTCTTCACACCTTTTCATAACTCTCTTCCACAAATACCCCTCACCAATCACCTCAATCACTCTTCCCTATCACCTCTTCACCACTCACATCCATCCTCTCTTCCCCCAAAACCCCACCTACCTCCAAAATTCAAACTCTTTTCCCTCCCAAACCCAACCCTAATGGCCAAACCCTAAACCTCCCACCACTCCTATATAAACCCTTCATTCCTTCTTTATTTTCACACAACACAACCCTTTCTTCTTCTCCTTGGCCGAATACACACCTCTCTCCCTCTCCTCCATTTTTCTTCTTCTTCTCCTTCTTTCTTTCTTCTTTTGCTTGGGGACGAGCAAACCTTTTAAGTTTGGTGTGGTAAAAGCATTGCTTTTTATTTTTCCATAACCATTAATGGCACCTAAGGCCAGAGAAACCTCAAGAAAGAGGAAAGGGAAGGCAATTGCTTCCACCTCTGAGTCATAGGAGATGGAGAGATTCATCTCAAGGGTCCATAGCTCAGTAGTAGAGCATTTAACTGCACAATAAGAGAGCCTACTCATGGACCTCAGCAAGAGCATGAGGAATTCCCTCACTAAGGAATTCTTGAGATGCCTCAAGGGATACATTTTCCTCCACATAACTATTGGGAGCAACTAATGGTAAGAGCACCAAAATAACTAGGGATGAAGCAACAAAGACAAGGAAGAGACATAGAGGAGCTCAAGAACACCATTGGAAGACGACGCCACCCTCACTAAGGTGGACCCGTTCCTTAATCTCCTTGTTCTTGTTCTTCTGTTTTTCGTTTATTATGCTTTATGTTTTATTTATGTTTGTGTCTTATTAGATGATCATTAGTATTTAAGTGTCTATGCCTTAAAGTTATGAATGTTTTATGAATCCATCACCTCTCTTAAAGGAAAAATGTTTTAATTACAAAAGAACAAGAAGTACATGATTTTGAATTCATCCTTGAAACTAGTTTAATTATTTTGATGTGGTGACAATACTTTTTGTTCTTTGAATGAATGCTTGAACAGTGCATATGTCTTTTGAAATTGTTGTTTATGAATATTAAATATGTTGGCTCTTGAAAGAATGATGAAAAAGGAGACATGTTATTTGATAATCTTAAAAATCATAAAAATGATTCTTGAAGCAAGAAAAAGCAGTGAATACAAAAGCTCACGAAAAAAAAAAGAAAAAAAAATGGCAAAAAAAAAAAAGAAAAAGAAAAAGAAAAAACAAGCAGAAAAAGCCAAAAGCTCTTTAAACCAAAAGGCAAGAGCAAAAAGCCAATAACCCTTAAAACCAAAAGGCAAGGGTAAAAAGGATCCAAGGCTTTGAGCATTAATGGATAGGAGGGCCTAAAGGAATAAAATCCTGGCCTAAGCGGCTAAACCAAGCTATCCCTAACCATGTGCTTGTGGCGTGAAAGTGTCAAGTGAAAACTTGAGACTAAGCGGTTAAAGTCGAGGTCCAAAGCAAAAAGAAAAGTGTGCTTAAGAAACCTGGATACCTCTAATTGGGGACTCTAGCAAAGCTGAGTCACAATCTGAAAAGGTTCACCCAGTTATATGTCTGTGGCATTTATGTATCCGGTGGTAATACTGGAAAACAAAGTGCTTAGGGCCACGGCTAAGACTCATAAAGTAGCTGTATTCAAGAATCAACATACTGAACTAAGAGAATCAATAACACTATATGAATTCTGAGTTCCTATAGATGCCAATCATTCTGAACTTCAAGGGATAAATTGAGATGCCAAAACTATTCAAGAGGCAAAAAGCTACTAGTCCCGCTCATCTTATTGGAGCTAAGTTTCATTGATATTTTGGAATTTATAGTATTTTCTCTTCTTTTTATCCTATTTTATTTTCAGTTACTTGGGGACAAGCAATAATTTAAGTTTGGTGTTGTGATGAGCGGATAATTTATACGCTTTTTGGCACTATTTTTACATAGTTTTCAGTATGATTTAGTTAGTTTTTAGTATATTTTTATTAGTTTTTAAATAAAATTCATATTTCTGGACTTTACTATGAGTTTGTGTGTTTTTCTATGATTTTAGGTAATTTCTGGCTGAAATTGAGGGACTTGAGCAAAAATCAGATTCAGAGGTTGAAGAAGGACTGCAGATGCTGTTGAATTCTGACCTCCCTGCACTCAAAGTGGGTTTTCTAGAGCTACAGAAGTCCTAATGGCGCGCTCTAAATTGCGTTGGAAAATAGACATCCAGGGCTTTTCAGCAATATATAATAGTTTATACTTTTTTCGAGTTTAGATGACGTAAACTGGCGTTCAATGCCAGCTCCCTGCCCTATTCTGGAGTTAAACGCCAGAAACAGGTTGCATAGCAGAGTTAAACGCCAGAAACAGGTTACAAACTGGCGTTCAACTCCAAGGAAGACCTCTACACGTTAAAGCTTTAATGCTCAGCCCAAGCACACACCAAGTGGGCCCCAGAAGTGGATTTCTGCATCATTTACTTATTTCTGTAACCTTAGTAACTAGTTTAGTATAAATAGGACTTTTTACTATTGGGTTAGACATCTTTGGACATCTTTTGATCATCTTTTGGATTATATTTTGATCCTTTGATCATGTTTTGGAGGCTGGCCATTCGGCCATGCCTGGACCTTGTTCTTATGTATTTTCAACGGTAGAGTTTCTACACACCATAGATTAAGATGTGGAGCTCTGCTGTTCCTCATGAATCAATGCAAAGTACTATTGTTTTTCCATTCATGTCAAGCCTATTTCTTCTCTAAGATATTCATTCACACACAAGAACATGATGAATGTGATGATTATGTGACGCTCATCATCATTCTCACTTATAAACGCGTGCCTGACAAACACTTCCGTTCTACATGCAAACAAGCTTGAATGCCTATCTTTTAGCCTCCTAATCTACGATCAGAGTCTTCGTGGTATAAGCTAGAATTATTGGTGGCCATTCTTGAGATCCAGAAAGTCTAAACCTTGTATGTGGTGTTCCGAGTAGGATCTGGGAAGGGATGGCTGTGACGAGAATCCTATTCTAGCATGATCGAGAACCGATAGATGATTAGCCGTGCGGTGATAGCGCATTTTGGACTATTTTCACTGAGAGAACGGGATGTAGCCATTGAATCTGCCTGACTGAGATTTACAAGGTGACCATAGCTTGCTTCAAGCTGACAATCTCCGTGGGATCGACCTTTACTCACGTAAGGTTTATTACTTGGACGACCCAGTGCACTTGCTGGTTAGTTGTGCGAAGTTGTGATAAAGGACTAAAATTATGAACGTGCGTATTAAGTTTTTGACGCCGTTACCAAGGAATGAACGATCACGATTTTCCACACTAGCATCCTCAAGAAAAGCCTTCGTTGCATGAATTGGGGAACCCTGAATAGTACGGAATAGAGCTGCTCCCATATGGGCCATCCGAATACTGTTACTAGTGATGAAATTCAAATGGTGAAGGATGGACACATCATCCATCAGAAGTCGACCATAAGGAGCAATTTGATTATCAACAAACCCCACAGCATCAAAATCAGGGGCATCCAAGTCATAAGGCTCAACAGTTTTTTTGTTTTTTAGGAGGAGGACCAACAATAGGAGAAGAGCCAGTATCAGTAGAGGTTTGAGCTGGGTCAGACGGGACAATCCGGACTTGAGGGGTCAGAATAATCTTCCTCGGCCCGGACGCACCCAGTTCTGGTTTCTTTGGAGGAACCTGAGAAGATTCTCCCTCCGCAGTCTTGGCCAATATGTTTTGAGCAGTAGTCGCTTTCTTTTCCCTACGAAAATGATTCATAGAATCTGAGGACTTCACCATTTCTGAAAAAGGAGAAAAAACAAAATCCAGTTACAAATAAAAAAGGGACAGATCGACAACCACAAAGTCAAACTATTAAAAGAAAGTCGATCACTACCTAGTTCAGCATGAAGAAAGGAAGGATATCCTAAAAACTTCTTTGTGTCAAGATGAGGAGGCTCTCCCCAATTTTCCTCTAACACATTTACAAAGGCATGCTCAACCTCGTCCAGAATTTCCTAGGAATACCTAGCTACTACTACATTCTTCTACCAGAACAAAGGGAAGGTAGGCTCACCATTTTCATCCAAAATGAAGGGTCGAGCTCCGTCAACAGCTCGGATCTTGAAATAGTAGTTTTTAAAGTCCCTAAAGGACTCGTCATACATAGAAAAAACTTTTTTTCCATGAGTAGCTTGGAAAGAAACCCAGGAGGCTTTCTTCTTCACTAACCCAGGTTTTGTCAACACAAAAAGATAAAGGAAAAGAGTTTGGGTAGGTCGGATATCCAGTTCCTGACACAACAATTGGAAGATTTTTATGAAGCCCCAACAGTTCGGGTGGAGTTGAGATGGAGCTACATTGCAGGACCACAATAACTCGGTCTTAAAAGGGGTAAAAGGAATGGTAATATTCAAATGACTAAAGAAATAGTCATAAGCATAGAAAAAGAGACGTTCCCCTTGAGTCAAAGAGGGAAAACTAACCCTCTCCTCAGGGTCAGGTAACACTAACTCATAGTTCTTCTCTTCATCCCTATCACTACAAATTCTATGGTGCCTCCTAAGTCGCACACAATACTCAGAGTCAGCAACTGTAACACACATCAACACAATAGAATCCAGCCAGTCAGACATGCCATCCGGGATCTTAGTAGACATCTCTACAATGTTTTTGCGAGAAGACATAAGTCAACTATTCCTACAGGAAGTAAAAGAAAAATGGGTTACTACCAAACAACTCGGACAAATATGAAAACAATTCGGATAATAAATGTCAAGAGTCAGACACGGCAGTAAAAGGGAAACCCCAGGATTCATACTAAAATCCAGGGGCACCCTTTGGAGGCAATAACAAAGCAAGATCCAGGAAGGAAGGAAATCGACAGTCTATGCCCTAAACATCTCACAACAAGAAAACAACAATCCTTCCATGGCAACGACATTCCACACAAAACAATAAAGAACTCAACATTACCAACAAAAAACATTAAAGTTACAACTTTTCCTACTAACAGTTTATCATCAAAGTTTCTCAAAATTATAAACCTCTAATCTACCAACAAATCTGCAAAAGGCAAGACTTTGATCAAGGAGACGCAACCAAAATAGAACAAAACCCTAAAGAAGCAGAAACTACCAGGCACATGCATCACAAAGAGTGGAGAGATCACCACAAAGATGCAAGCTTGTTCAGAAAATCATAAAAATACAAATGACGAAAGGAAAGATACAATCTTTTCTCAAAGGGATCAAGACTCTCAGAAACAAAATCAGTAAAAATAACATGCAACAATGAAGACATATAAAAAGGCGACGAAAGCATAAAAGGGAAAGAATACCAACCTGAAGAAGAAGAAAACAACTACAAGGGGAGGATCAGGAAGAAACGGAAATGAACCCACACCAAACAACCATTTTCAAAGCGGGAAAGAGATTCGAAAACAGAGGGCGTAAAGGAGTGAAACGTTGTGCAAACAACGAGCAAAGAAGACGAAGAGGAGTTAGAGAAAGAAACTGTAAAGTGACACTTTGAAAATTTTCAAAAATGAGGTAATAAAGAGGGAAAAAGGAAATAGCGAGGGGATATTTATGAGCCTTTAAACCCTCACATGTTTCCAAGAAAAGAGCAACGCACGCTTCAATTAAAAAGGAAGAAAATGCTTCGCATTCAAAGGAGCCCAGCAGGAGTTATATAGAGATCGACAAAAAGGCAAAATGCTCGAGCTCGACCTCTCCAAAAAGAGTCGAAGTCTGAAGACACGACCCTAAAAAGTAAAGATCAAGCTCAAGCAGGGGCATTGATCATACCCTAGGTCGAGCTATCCGACCTGGGCTGATTGAAGACAAAGCGACCGACCTCTTCAGGTCAGAACACCCGACCTCTTCTTTAAAAGCGTTCGGCCAAATCGCCACGAGAAGCCCAAGAAGGCCCAAATAAAGGGACATAGCCCAATCTAAAAGTAGCTACAGCCTAGAAAGATAAAGGCGGTTCCCCTTAAAGATAAGACGACTTCACTCAAAGATAGGATAAGATAACTAACTTATCTTATCTAGAAAGGTCAGTCCACACTACTATAAATACATTGGAGCTCCCAGATATAACTCATACTCTGATTCTACTAAAAACCTTCTTAAAGCCCATGCTAACTTAACCATCGGAGTCTCTTGCAGGTACCACCACCCTCGGGTGACGAAGGATCAGTAGCACCACCAAGTCCAACAAGTCGGACACGACAGCTCCGGCCACCACAGCAAATCTCATCCGAGATCGACCTTCAGTTTCAGGTAACCCTCGGAACAGCTGGTATTTTTAATGATTATGAAGTTTGATGATGAATGTGAAATTTATTATTGTTGATAATGGTTTATTTACATGGTTGATGATTGATGATGGGTATTGATGTTTTTGGTAAATTGAAGGTGAGTGTTGAGATTGTTAATAAATGATGTGGATTATGATGAGTTAATGATTTTTGGAATATGTTGATGAATCACGATGTTGAAATTGGTAAGGGTGGTGTGAGAGATTGAAATTGAGATGACATGAGATTGATTTTGATGTTTAGTATTAATTGAGTTATGATGGATGAAAGTGTTAGTGGAGGATTGATTTTAATGTTATATAATGTATGTTTGAAGTTGAGAATAATGTAATGAGTAGAAATTTTGGTATGAATAGTGAAAAGTGACTAAAAGGGTGAGTTATGATGGAAATTGGAGTTTGGAACGGTTTGAATTGGTTTTGGATTGAGAGTTGGTTAAAAATTGAGGTTTTGATGTTTTTGGGTAAAAATGGATTTTTGGTGAACTTTGACAGGTCAAAACTTGAGCCTCAAAGCTTGAAATTGCATGAAATTTATTTTAAATTAAAGATGGATTTAAGAGCTTTAAATTGATATAAAGTTTGTAAAATTTAGATTTTTGTAGAGGAAGTTATGATCATTCAAAGTTTGGTGTCAAAATCTGAAATTCTGCAAAGTTACAGAATTTTGTGATTTCTGGTATGTGCGCACGCACACCCTTGCAAATTTTTAAACCTGTGCACGCGCACACGCAGGGGAAGGCTTCCTGTTTTGAACACTAGCACAGCTTGTGCGCGCACATACCCAATGAGTTTTTACAACCTGTGCGCACGCACAAGTTGGGAAAGTTAATACCTGTGTGTACGCATGTAAGCTTCTGTGACACCATTTTAAGACTCTTGGGCTTATTTTCGTATATCAGACATGGGAAAGGTCCTAGGAGGATTTTCTTTAGTAATTCCTTGAAAAGTTTACAATAGGTTTCTGGTGTATTGAGGATGAGTTTGGTTGAGAGAGAAGGAAGAGTAGTGAACTAGGTGATGGCCGACAATGAATTGAGAAACTGATGAACTGATGAGTTTGGAATGGAAAATTATGAATTGATGATGGATGTGAAGAGTTGAGGACTCAAAAAAGAATGAATGATCCTGATGAATGTTGAGAGTGTGCCAGGCACTATATCCTTGGAATGATAATTATTGAAAAAGAGTGTGCCAGGCACTATATCCTTGGAATGTTGAGAATTGATAAATGAAAGTGGATTTAGATGAGAATTGGGGAAGACTAGTGATGATGTGAGGTTAATGGACTTGTTACATGTGGAAAGTGTGATAGGCACTATATCCTTGGAATGATAGTGTGCCAAGCACTATATCCTAGGAATGATTTATGATGAAATAGATGTTGTTATTGTTTTCCTTCTCTGCCGCAAGAGTGTGCCAAGCACTATATCCTCGGAATGAGCATGCAAGTGTGCCAGGCACTATATCCTCGGAACGATAGAGTGCTAGGTACTATATCCTCGGAACGATAGTGTGCCAGGCACTATATCCTCTGAATAAAAGCGTGCCAGGCGCTATATCCTCGGACGTGGTAGAAAGGCGACATCCGAAAGGATGTGTCGGGTTGGCATTCAAAGACCGACAAGTGATATCACGAGCCAATAGGATAGACATTCATCATATGCATCTCTTATGTGCTTGATTGCTCTGATTACTTGAGTTTTCCTAATTGTTATAACATGCCTACTTGCTGCTTGAATTACTTGTATATATATGAATACTACCTGTGGTTTCCTTGCTTGCATTATCTGTCTTTGTCTGGTGGTGAGGAGGTTAGGTAGGCGGTGGCGATGGGATCGCACGGAGGGTAGGTTGGCGACGGCTGTGGGATACAGTGGTGTGATTAGTATTAGTTAGACTTCCCCTAAGTTTAGATAACCCGGTTTATAGTTTAAGTTCTTTATTTATTTATTTATGTTAAGTTTGAATATCGGTTTGGTGTGAAGATCTAGGATTGCCTTCAGCGTCCCGGGGCCTTACATCTTACATATTGGGCACTGTTACCATACTGAGAACCTCCGGTTCTCATTCCATACTTTGTTGTTGTTTTTCAGATGCAGGTCATAATTCACCTTGGTGAAATTACGGATATGGTGATAGAGCGGACTATGGTTTCTTCCTTATTTATTTCTGTTTTAATCTTGTTGTAGTACTGTCACATCTCTTTGTATATTTATCTTTATGGACTTAGAGGCTTATTTGAGAGAATAGTTGTATAAGCTGTTTTTAACTCCAAAACTCTGTATATCTCTATATAACTAGTCGGCTTAAACTCTACAAGCTGCAGCTAGTTCCCTATGATTATTATATTTTTATATCTGTATATGTTTTATACTTTTGCATCTGTACCTTGTATCTTATGCGTTAGCTTTGTGGGAACGTTTTGAACTTAATCTTTTATCAGGCTTCTAGAATATATTATTTCCTTCTATATATAAATATGTATAAGCCTTAGAACTGTCGTAACCCTTTATTAGCCTTTGCTTTACGGCTAAAGGTAAGGCTTAGGTTAATCGGGGTGTTACATCGCACAAAGTACCCTTCGAGGTCTCCTCCCTCCTTCAAGCCAGCCGCTCCTCCCAGCGCTCCTTTAAAGCCAAGCACTTCGAAAGGGAAGTGCCCTGCTGTAGAGGAACCTGCGTCTGAACCCACTAGACCTAAACCTGGGTCTACTCCTTCTCGTCCTCAAAGAGGTAAAACTCGAATCCTTCTCAAATCTGTTAAAGAGCCTTCCATAGACCTTTTTGCACACAAAGCTCACTTCATGACCTCCTACTCAAACTACAATCCTCACCGTTTTTGATCTGCCATGAATAATAATTTCTATGAGGGTGTCATTGCTCACCGTACCTTATGTCCCACCTTTTTGGTTGATTTACCAAATCTGAAAAAAAGGGGTTTAGAGTTTGTTGATAATCTTATATTTCTTGACTGAAACCATATTTTTAAAATAAAAAAACCAGTTTACCCAGTTTTAGTCAAGAAATTTTATGCAAACATGACTTACCATGAGGGGAGTATTCATTCCTATGTAAAAGGCCATGACATAATTCTAAATAATGAAACCATCAGTGATTCTCTGAAATACACTGATGTTGGTGCATGTGCCTATACATCGGGTAAGTGCGATGAAGGGGTAGGTATCTCTTTCAATGATGCTCTGGCCTATATACGTGAACATATTTCTTTGATTCATGGCATCACTCCAACTCACAAAGCCCTGGGTTACACTCGTGCTCAGTTGCACCGCATAGTGAACCATATCATCCTTCCTTAGAGTGCCTCATATCAAAAGGTGTCTTACACTGATACTCTAATTTTGTATTCCATTCTGACAAAAATAGAAATCTCTTTTGCATATTTAATGGTAAGATATATGTTTGAATGTGTTAGAAGTGAGAAGAAGGATAATGCTCTTCCTTATGGCATGTTCTTAACCTATATTTTTGAATATTTTGGTGTTGACTTGTCAAATGAGTCATATGAAAATAGACACTCTTATATAAAAGGAGCTGGTTCAGTGAAACAGCAAAAAAAATGACCCATTCATTCTGAAATGGTGGTTCTTGATGATGATGATGATGACTATGAACCAGAAGAATCCCTTCCTCCTTCCACCATGGGTACTTTAGCCTCCACTGGACATAAATCTGTCTTATATGGAGTGGATAAGGATGTGGTGCAAGAGTTTGTCTCCCAGTCAAACCATCTAATTGCTATGAGTAAAGAGCAAAGGAAGCTAGCTACCAAGCATGAAAACTTCCTCATAAAATCCAGAGATAGAGTGGCTGTATTCTTGAAATTCATTGACAATCTCCAAGAAGATGACAATGCTGCCACTGATCCTGAAGAAGAAGCTGGTTCTGAAGAGGATGGTTCGGATGTCTAAAATTGTCTCATGTTGAGAACTGTTGTTGTTTACTTTTGAACTATTCTATGTCTATTTCAGATGACTGTAATACTCTTAACAACTGTTGCACTTAATACTTACTTGTTTTGGACTTTGAACTAACATTTTGTTGCAGGTTTTTAGTTCATTTTTGCTCCATCCTTGATGACAAAAGGAGGAGTAGTAACATATGAAGCATATGAAGAATTTTGAAATTTTGTTGCAGGTTTTTTTGGCATGTGAATTTGAATTTGCTTTACATGATCTGTTGATGTTTTGCCATTGTTAGTCTTAATGCTCTGTTATGTTTAAGGTTGAGCAGTTTTGAATCGAATATTAGTTATTATTGCTGATATGATTTGTTCAGTTTTGGGATGCATTTTGGGTGTTTGCACACTCCCTTGATTCAACTTCATTATATGATAAACTGTTGGAAAACCTTTCTGATTGCTTCATCCATGGATAACATATTATATATAGTCCATTATTGTGTTTGCTATGAGAATATGCAAACAGGAAAGAAGAGAAGAGCATAAATCTAGGGGGAGAAACTCTTGAACAAGAAAGGGGGAGCAATAATGGAGAGTTTTGGGATGCATATTTGGGTGTTTGCACACTCCCTTGATTCAACTTCATTAGATGATAAACTGTTGGAAAACCTTGCTGATTGCTTCATCCATGGATAACATATTGTATATAGTCCATTATTGTGTTTCCTATGAGAATATGCAAACAGGAAAGAAGAGAAGAGCATAAATCTAGGGGAGAAACTCTTGAAAAAGAAAGGAGGAGCAATGGTGAAAAATTTATAGTCCATAAATTAATCGGCAAGTGCACCGGGTCATACCAAGTAATACCTCAGGTGAGTGAGGGTCGTGATGCTTAGGCATCTTCGGCTAGTTTCACAAGCCTTTTTCATTTGTTCTCAGTAGGTTTCATGCACTTTCTTGAGCAATAAGTATTTGGATGAGAATTTCATTCATCTCTTGATTCAATCAAATATGGTGAATTATGTTCATTTTCATGAGATTTATGCAAGATTTACTTGATGTTAGGAATGATGCAGAAATCATGTGATTATAGCAAGACTTTGATACATTTGTTTGGTTGATGATAGGTGAAAAGAAGCAAAGGAAGAGCAAGGAAGAGAAGAAGAAAGCAACATTGGTGGCCAAAGTTGGCTCACCAACATTGCCTCAAACATTGAGGGAAAAGGACCATGCAACATTGGTGGCCACAGTTGGCTCACCAACGTTGCTAGGCAACGTTCTAAAGGGCTGAAATGCAACGTTGGTGGCAAAAGTTGGCTCGCCAACGTTGGAGGGAACATTGGTGAACCAACGTTACCCCCAACGTCCTCGATAAGTATCAAAAGTTGGAGCTGGAAGAATTTCCTTGTGTGGGTACGCACAGCGTTGTGTGCGTACGCACCAAGAAGAAAAATTGTAAGTGTGCACACGCACAAGGCAGTATGTGTGCACACAAGGATGCAACGTTGGAGGGAACGTTAGTGAACCAACTTACCCCCAACGCCTGAGATAAGAATTTCAAATCTAGAGTTGGAAAATTTGCAATGACGCGTATACGTCGATGATGCGTACACGTGAAAGCAAATTTTAGCCAGTCTTGCAAATGCATGAGCGACGCACACGCGCAAAATGCTGTTTTGACTCGTACGCGTGATGCCGGTGCATCTTGGCTAGTTTTACTAGCCCTTTCTTTATGTATTTTAGGTAGTTTCATGCATTTTCTTAGGCAATAAGCAAGCATTTAGGTGAATATGCATTTATATCTTGATTCAAGCAAACATTGTGAATTTTACATGATTTTATGGGAATAATGCATGAATTGAATGATAAAATAGATTATGCATAATCTCATAATCTAAGGCAGGGCTTTGATGCACTTTGTTTGTTTGATTTCAGGCAAAAAGAAGCATAGACGAGCCACATTTGTGGCCACGTTAGTGCCACTAACGTGGCCATTAACGTAGAAGAGAAGCAAGCTTGCAACGTTAGTGATAAACTTAACACTACTAACGTCATCGAAGGCCATTGTAGCCCACGTTAGTGCCACTAACGTGGAAACTAACGTGGAAGAAAAGAGAAGCTCTAACGTTAGTGGTAAAGTTAACACCACTAACGTTAGAAAGGCAAACATAAGCCCACGTTAGTTGGTGCACGAAATCACAATCACACTTTTGCAATTCCGCACAACTAGCCAGCAAGTGTACTGGGTCGTCCAAGTAATACCTTACGTGTGTAAGGGTCGATCCCACGGAGATTGTCGGCTTGAAGTAAGCTATGGTTATCTTGTAGCTCTTAGTTAGGATAGCAACAGTAATTCTTAGTTTTAATTGAAATAAGTAAAAGAACATGGATTCAATGATACTTGTTATGTAGTAGTGGAAAACAGGTTGAGGTTTTGGAGATGCTATGTCTTCTGAATTTCTACTTTCCTACTGTCTTCTTCTTCACGCACGCAGGTCTCCTTCCATGGCAAGCTGTTTGTTGGTGGATCACCGTTGTCAATGACTACCAGCCATCCTCTCAGTGAAAAGGGTCCATGTACATGGCTAATCATTTGTCGGTTCTCACTAATGTTAGAATAGGATCTATTGATCCTTTTGCACACTGTCACTGCGCCCAACATTCATGAGTTTGAAGCTTGTCACAGTCATCCCTTCCCGGATCCTACTCGGAATACCACAGACAAGGTTTATACTTTCCGGATCTCAGGAATACTGCCAATTGATTCTAGCTTATACCACGAAGACTCTGATCTCACGAATTTGAATGCTCTGTTGTTAGGAGAGGCAGTCAAACTTGTGAACCAGGAACCCAAGAGATATACATTCAATCTAAGGTAGAACGGAAGTGGTTGTCAGGCACGCGTTCATAGGTTGAGAATGGTGATGAGTGTCACGCATCATCACATTCATCATGTTGAAGTGCGAATGAATATCTTAGAATAGAAACAAGCGTGATTGAATGAGAAACAGTAGTAATTGCATTAATCCATCGAGACATAGCAGAGCTCCTCACCCCCAACCATAGAGTTTAGAGACTCATGCCGTAGAAGAAACAAAATTCAGATGTAAAATGTCATAAGGTCCATAGTAAGTCTCTAAAAGTAGTTTTTATACTAAACTAGTGACCTAGGTTTATAGAAAATGAGTAAACTAAGATAGATAGTGTATAAATCCTCTTCTGGGACCCACTTGGTGTGTGCTTGGGATGAGCATTGAAGCTTTCATGTGCATAGGCTGCTCCTGGCATTTAACTCTATCTTTTGTGCCAGTTTGGGCGTTTAACTCCAACGTTTATGCCAGTTCTGGCGTTTAACGCCAGAATAGGGTAGAAACTTAGCGTTAAATGCCAGTTTGCGTAATCTCAACTCGGGCAAAGTATCGACTATTATATATTGCTGGAAATCCCAGGATGTCTACTTTCCAACGCAATTGTGAGCGCACCAATTGGGTTTCTATAGCTCCAGAAAATCCATTTTGAGTGCAGGGAGGTCAGAATCCAACAGCATATGCAGTCCTTTTTCAGCCTCTGAATAAGATTTTTGCTCAGGTCCCTCAATTTCAGCCAGAAAATACCTGAAATCACAGAAAAACACATAAACTCATAGTAAAGTCCAGAAATGTGATTTTTGCATAAAAACTAATAAAAATGTGCTAAAAAGTTGCTAGATCCTACTAAAAACTATATGAAAATACCCCCAAAAAGCGTATAAAATATCCGGTCATCACAACACCAAACTTAAGCTGTTGCTTGTCCTCAAGCAAATAGATGAATAAAATAAGATAGAAAGAAAATCAAGAGGCAATAATATCTCAGAGTTTTATATGAAGCTCAAATTCTTATTAGATGAGCGGGACTAGTAGCTTTTTGCTTCTGTACAGTTTTGGCATCTCAATTTATCCTTTGAAGTTTAGAATGATTAGCATCTATAGGAATTTAGAATTCAGATAGTGTTATTGATTCTCCTAGTTTAGTATGTTGATTCTTGAACATAGCTACTTTATGAGTCTTGGCCGTGGCCCTAAGCACTTTGTTTTCCAGTATTACCACTGGATACATAAATGCCACAGATACATAACTGGGTGAACCTTTTTAGATTGTGACTCAGCTTTGCTTAAGTCCCCCATTAGAGGTTTCCAGAGTTCTTAAGCACACTCTTTTTACCTTGGATCACGACTTTAACCACTCAGTCTCAAGTTTCTCACTTGGACCTGCATGCCACAAGCACATGGTTAGGGACAGCTTGATTCAGCCGCTTAGGCCAGGATTTTATTCCTTTAGGTCCTTCTATCCATTAATGCTCAAAGCCTTGGATCCTTTTTGCCCTTGCCTTTTGGTTTAAAGGGTCACTGGCTTTTTCTGCTTGTTTTTTCTTTATTTTTTTTATTTTTTTTCAAGCTTTGTTCTTCACTGCTTTTTTCTTGCTTCAAGAATTAATCTTATGATTTTTCAGATCATCAATAACATTTCTCCTTTTCATCATTCTTCAAGAGCCAACAATTTTAACATTCATAAACTTCATTATAAAAAATATGCACTGTTCAAGCATTCATTTAGAAGACAAAAAGTATTGCCACCACATATAAATAATTTGAATTTTTCTTATTAAGAACTCGAAAAAAAAATTGCCTCCTTATTCTAAAAAAAAATCTGCTATTTTATTCATGTTTAATGATGATGAGAAAAATAAATTATAGCTTACTTGAAGATAATAATAAAAAAAATAAAAGTAAAGATACTAATTACTACTATTCATGTGACTCCTAAGGTAGATCTCTAATAATAAAAGTTATCACAGATTTAAGATTAGGACTCAACAACCTTTATTTTGGGAGATGGATGCTCCTTCAATCTGTGGGATGTTTGGCCCTTCAAGAGACAGCTTCTGGCGCTTCAGCTCCTGTAGCTCACACCCTTGCTTCTCTTGTTCCTCTAGCAGTTTGCAGAGCATGCTATTTTGAATTTGCTGTTCTTCTTTCAGTTGATCCATAGCTTCTTGCAGGTTGGTGACAGATGCTTCTAGGCGGGTCCAGTAGTCAATCTGAGGGATTTCTGGGAGGAACTTCTGTGCCCTCTTTTTGATGGAGTTGTCTTGCACTTGTTGTCCTTGCATTGACTTTTTGGTGATTGGGTGCTCTACTGAGATATACTCATCCACTCCCATCTTTACCCCAGCATCTTTACATAGCAGAGAGATTAAGCTTGGGTAAGCAAATTTGGCGTCAGTGGAGTTCTTGTTTGCAATTGTATAAAGCTCACAAGAAATCAGATGATGAATCTCCACTTCGTTTCCCAGCATAATGCAGTGGATCATCACTGCTCTTTTGACAATGACTTCAGAGCGGTTGCTAGTAGGCAGTATAGAACGCCCAATGAAGTGCAGCCAGCCCCTAGCAACTGGTTTGAGATCTCCTTTCTTGAGTTGATTTGGGACACCCTTTGTGTTGGTTATCCACTTGGTTCCAGGGATGCATATGTCCTCTAGAACTTGGTCCATGCGCTTATCTAATCTCACCATTCTCCTATTAAAGGATTCTGGATCATCTTGTAGTTGAGGCAGCTTGAAGACCTCTCTTATTTTGTCCAGGTAGAAGTAAATAATCTTCCCTCTGACTATGGTTCGAAAGGTATAGAAGAAGGTTCCAGTCATTATCTGCTTATCTGTTTGCCATAGATTTGAGTAGAATTCCTGAACCATATTCCTACCCATCTTTGTCTCAGGATTAGCTAGAATTTCCTAGCCCCTGTTTCGAATCTGCTCTTGGATCTCCGGATATTCGTCTTCTTTTAGATCAAATTTAACTTCTGGGATCACGGACCTTAGACCCATTATTTTGTGGTAATGGTCTGCATGTTCTTTGCTTAAGAACCTCTCTTGATTCCAAAGTGATTTTGGAGTGTTCTCTTTCTTGCCTCTTGAAGTGGTTTATTTTCCCATAGGAGCCATGATCTTAGTGAATCTTAGCTCAATGATCACGAAAACACACCAAACTTAGAGATTTGCTTGTCCTCAAGCAAAAGAAAGGAAAGGAGAGGAATAGAAGGAGAGTCAAATTTGAGTTATGGAGGAGAGGGGGAGGCCGAGTGTGAATTTATAAGGGAGGGGGTGGGTTCGAAAATTTTGAAAAAGATATGATAGAAGATATGATTTATGAATGTTAAATATGATATGAAAAGATGAAATTTTAAAATTGAAAAGATATGAGAGATTTGAAAAAGATAAATCTGAAATTGAAAAGATAGTATGATGAGTTAAAAAAGATTTGAGAAGAAATTAAAAAGATAGATGAGTTTTGAAAAAGATTTGAAAAGAAATTGAAGAAGATTTGAGAAAGATTTTTAGGATTAAAGAAAAATTTATTTTTAATTTGTTTTTCTTTTTTAAATTTAAATTGAAAGATGATAATTTGTAACATATTTATGCAAGAAATTTTGGATGGAACCATGAAAATTTGAAAAAAAATTTGAGTTGGAAACAAAACTTCCTCCCCTCTACATTCCTGGCATTAAACACCCAGAATGGCACCCATTTTGGCGTTTAACACCCATTTGTTGCTTCTTTTGGGCGTTTAACGTCAAGCCAGGTACCCTGGCTGGACGTTAAATGCTAGAAAGCCTTTATCACTGGGCGTTTTTCTAAACGCCTAGGATACTGCAATTCTGGCATTAAACACCCAGAATGGTACCCATTCTGGCATTTAACACCCAGAAAGTATCTTTACTGGCGTTAAACGCTCATAATAGTGCCAATTATGGCGTTTAACGCCCAAAATACCCCTTACTGGCATTTTTGTGCCAGTGAGCTCCCTTTCTCTGCTTTATACACTGAATCCTTCTGTAACTCTGTGAACTCCTGCAATTGATAATTAACCTTGAAGATAATTTATATCAAACTCCTATAATTATTATTTGAATAACGATGAGCGGATAATTTATACGCTTTTTGGCATTATTTTTAGTATGTTTTTAGTATATTTTAATTAGTTTTTATTATATTTTTATTAGTTTTTAAATAAAAATCACTCTTCTGGACTTTACTATGAGTTTGTGTGTTTTTCTGTAATTTCAGGTATTTTCTAGCTGAAATTGAGGCCCTGAGCAAAAATCTGATTCAGAGGCTGAAAAAGGACTGCAGATGCTATTGGATTCTGACCTCCCTGCACTCAAAGTGGATTTTCTGGAGCTACAGAAGGACAATTGGCGCGCTCTCAATTGCGTTGGAAAGTAGACATCTTGGGCTTTCCAGAAATATATAATAGTCCATACTTTGCCCAAGTTTTGATGGCTCAAACAGGCGTTCCAAATCAGCTCAAGAATTCTGGCGTTTAACTCCAAAACTGGCACAAAAGCTGGAGTTAAACGCCCAAACTGGCACAAAAGCTGGCGTTTAACTCCAAGAAAAGTCTCTACACAAAAATGCTTCAATGTTCAGCCCAAGCACACACCAAGTGGGCCCGGAAGAAGATTTCTGCATTAATTACTGATTTCTGTAAACCCTAGGCTACTAGTTTTCTATAAATAGGACCTTTTGCTATTGTATTTTCAGACAATCGGGGGGAATTAACTTTTGATACACTTGATATACTTTGATAGACCTTTTCACGTTTGGGGGCTGGCCTCACGGCCATGCCTAGACCTTGTTCTTATGTATTCTCAACGGTGGAGTTTCTACACACCATAGATTAAGGTGTGGAGCTCTGCTGTTCTTCATGAATTAATACAAAGTACTATTGTTTTTCTATTCAACTCAAGTCTATTTCTTCTCCATGATATTCATTCGTTCTTTAACTTGATAAATGTGATGATCCGTGACACTCATCATCATTCTCACCTATGAACATGTGCCTGACAACCACCTCTGTTTTACTAGCAATGTCTTGAATGCGTATCTCTTGGGTTTCTAATCTAAGATTGGAACCTTCGTGGTATAGGCTAGATTTTTGGCGGCCATTCCTGAGATCTGAAAAGTCTAAACCTTATCTGTGGTATTCCGAGTAGGATCTGGGAAGGGATGACTGTGACGAGCTTCAAACTCATGATTGTGGGGCGTGTGACAGACGCAAAAGAATCAATGGATCCTATTCCGACATGATCGAGAACCGACAGCTGATTAGCCGATGTTGTGACAGAGCATCAGGACCATTTTCACTGAGAGGACGGGATGTAGCCATTGACAACGGTGATGCCCAATATAAAGCTTGCCATGGAAAGGAGTATGAATGATTGGAAGAAGGCAATAGGAAAGCAGAGGTTCAAGGGGAACAAAGCATCTTCATATGCTTATCTGAAATCCACCAATGAATTACATAAGTATCTCTATCTTTATTTTATGTTTATTTTCATCACTTTAAACTCCTTAACCATTTGAATCTGCCTGACTGAGATTTACAAGATGACCATAGCTTGCTTCAAGCCGACAATCTCCGTAGGATCGACCCTTACTCACGTAAGGTTTATTACTTGGACGACCCAGTGCACTTGCTGGTTAGTTGTGCGGAATTGTGACAAAGTGTGATTCACGTTTGAGAGCACCAAGTCTTTGGCGCCATTGTTGATGATCACAATTTCGTGCACCAAGTTTTTGGCACCGTTGCCGGGGATTGTTCGAGTTTGGACAACTGACGGTTCATCTTGTTGCTTAGATTAGGTACTTTTTAGAATTTTTAAGAATGAATTCTAGAGTTTCAAGGTGATGTTCCCACCATCACAAAAGCTGATTGATTCTCATCAATTTAGCTATTGATGTAATGTCCTGCTGAAGCTTGGCCAAACATGTCTAATCTTTTTAGACTGAAGCTTTAGACTAACATTGCATGATTCCTGGAATTCTTATTAAAAGTTTTGATTCTCTTTATTTTCTTTTCTATATAATTTTCGAAAAAAAAATACAAAAAATTTTTAAAATCATAAAACCAAAAATATTTTATGTTTCCTATTTGAGTCTATTGTCTAATTTTAAGTTTGTTGTCAATTGCATGTCTTTATCCTTCTAATTTTCGAAAATTTATACATATTGTTCTTCATTGATCTTCAAGTTGTTCTTGATGATTTCATTGTTTGGTCTTCAAATTCTCTTGTTTTGTATGTTTTGTTGTTTCTTACATGCATTTTTACATTGTTATAGTCCTTAGTATACAAACTTTTAAGTTTGGTGTCTTGCATGCATTGTTTATTTGATCTTAGTTGCATTTATTATTGATTCCCATCATCAAAAATTCAAAAATATTTTTTAAAACTATGTCTTTTCAAGTCAATAATACAAAGAATTGAAGAATCAGAACATTCAGCAGAGAAATCAAACAGAAAAAGCTGGGCGTTCAAAACGCCCAGTGAAGAAGGAAAACTGGCGTTTAAACGCCCAGCCAGGGCCCAAAAAGGTAGAGATTTGGGCGTTAAATGCCAGAATGGGCACCATTCTGGGCGTTTAACGCCAGGATGACACTAGAAGGAAGATTTTGTTTTTAATTCACATTTTTTTCAAGTTTTCATATTTTTTCAAAATCAAATCTTTTTTAAATCATATCTTTTCAATCATATCTCTTTCAAAATCAATTTCTTTCCATTTTATATTTATTTTTACTATTTTAAAAAATCCTTGCTTTAATTCAAGATTTACTTCAAAAATTTTTAATTTGTTACTTGCCTATTAAGAAAGGATCAAATTTTAAATTTTAGAATCATATCTTCTAATTTCTTGTTAGTCAAGTAATCAACTTTAGTTTTAAAACTTTCTCTTTTTAATTTGATTTTCAATCATATTTTCTCAATCATATCTTTTCAATCACACCCTTTTTCAAAATTAATTTTCAATCATATCTTTTTAATTTCTGATTTCAAAATCTTTTTCAAAAAATCACTTGATTTCTTTCCCAATCTTAGTTTTCGAAAATCTCAATCAAATTTTCAAATTTCTTTTTAATTATTTCAAAATCTTTTTAATTTAATTTCAAAAATTCTTCCCCTCTTCTCACATCCTTCTATTTAAAGGACTAACACTCCTCCTCAAGGTACAATTCGAACTCCCTGCTTCTTTATATGTTCGAATTCTCTTCTATCTACCTCCTCCTTCTATTCTTCTTTTCTTCTGACACTTCAAGGAATCTCTATACTGTGACATAGAGGATTCCATACCTTCTTGCTCTCTACTCTTTCATATGAGCAGGAGCAAAGATAAAAGCATTCTTGTTGAAGCTAATCCTGAACCTGATAGGACCTTGAAGAGAAAGCTAAGAGAAACCAAAACACAACTCTCTCTAGAGGGCCTAACAGAGCTCTTCAAAGAAGAAGAAACCATGGCAGTCAAAAACAACAACAATGCCAACAATGCAAGGAAGGTGCTTGGTGACTTTACTGCACCTACTCCTGATTTCTATGGGAGAAGCATCTCTATCCCTGCCATTGGAGCAAACAACTCTGAGCTTAAGCCTCAATTAATTTCTCTAATGCAACAGAATTGCAAATTTCATGGACTTCCATTGGAAGATCCTCATCAGTTCTTAGCTGAGTTCTTGCAAATCTGTGACACTGTCAAGACCAATGGGGTTGACCCTGAAGTCTACAGACTTATGCTCTTTCCTTTGCTGTAAGAGACAGAGCTAGAACATGGTTGGATTCACAACCTAAGGAAAGCCTGAACTCTTGGGAAAAGCTATTCAATGCCTTCTTGGCAAAGTTCTTTCCACCTCAAAAATTGAGTAAGCTTAGAGTGGAAGTCTAAACCTTTAGACAGAAGGATGGTGAGTCCCTCTATGAAGCTTAGGATAGATACAAGCAATTGATCAGAAGGTGCCCTTCTGACATGCTTTCAGAATGGAGCATCATAGGAATCTTCTATGATGGTATGTCTGAACTAACCAAGATGTCATTGGATAGCTCTGCTGGAGGATCTCTTCATCTGAAGAAGATGCCTGCAGAAGCTCAAGAACTCATTGAAATGGTTGCAAATAACCAATTCATGTACACCTCTAAAAGGAATCCTGTGAATAATGGGTCAACTCAGAAGAAAGGAGTTCTTGAGATTGATACTCTGAATGCCATATTGGCTCAGAATAAAATATTGACCCAACAAGTCAATATGATTTCTCAGAGTCTGTCTGAAATGCAAGCAGCAACAGGCAGTACTAAGGAAGCTTCCTCTGAAGAAGAAGCTTATGATCCTGAGAACCCAGCAATGGAAGAAGTGAATTACATGGGGGAATCCTATGGAAACACCTACAATCCTTTATGGAGAAATCATCCAAATCTCTCATGGAAGGATCAACAGAGACCTCAACAAGGTTTCAACAACAACAATGGTAGAGGAAATAAGTTTAGCAATGGCAAGCCTTTTCCATCATCTTCTCAGCAACAGACAGAGAATTCTAAGCAGAACCCCTCTGACTTAACAACCATTGTCTCTGATCTAATCAAAACCACTCAAAGTTTCATGACTAAAACAAGGTCCTCCATTAGAAATTTGGAGGCACAATTGGGTCAGCTGAGTAAGAAAATTAATGAACTCCCTCCTAGCACTCTCCCAAGCAATACAGAAGAGAATCCAAAAAGAGAGTGCAAGGCCATAACCACATCTCACATGGTCGAACATGGAGAGGAGGAAGAGGCAGTGATTCCCACTGAGGAAGACCTCAATGGACGCCCACTGACCTCCATGGAGTTCCCTAATGAGAAACCATGGGAATCTGAGGCTCATTCTGAGACCATAGAGATTCCATTGAATTTACTTCTGCCTTTCATAAGCTCTGATGAGTATTCTTCCTCTGAAGAGGATGAAGATGTCACTGAAGAGCAAGTTGCTAAGTACCTTGGAGCAATCATGAAGCTAAATGCCAAGTAATTTGGTAATGAGACTTGGGAGAATGAACCTCCATTGCTCATCAAAGAACTGGATGACTTGACTAGACAGAGATTACCTCAAAAGAGACAGGACCCTGGAAAGTTCTCAATCCCTTGTACCATAGGCACCATGACCTGTGAGAAGGCTCTGTGTGACCTAGGGTCAAGCATAAACCTTATGCCTCTCTCTGTAATGGAGAAGCTAGGGATTATTGAGGTACAAGTGCAAGAATCTCACTAGAGATGGCAGATAATTCAAAGAAACAAGCTTATGGACTTGTAGAAGATGTCTTGGTAAAGGTTGAAGACCATTACATCCCTGCTAATTTTATAGTCCTAGAGACTGGGAAGTGTATGGATGAATCCATCATCCTTGGCAGACCCTTCCTAGCCACAGCAAAAGCTGTGATTGATGTTGACAGAGGAGAATTGATCATTCAAGTGAATGGAGACTCCCTTGTGTTTAAAGCTCAAGGATATCCCTCTGTCACCATGGAGAGGAAGCACGAAGAGCTTCTCTCAATACAGAGTCAAACAGAGTCCCCACAGTCAAACTCTAAGTTTGGTGTTGGGAGGCCACAACCAAACTTTAAGTTTGGTGTTGAACCCCCACATTCAAACTCTAAGTTTGGTGTTGGGAGGTTCCAACATTGCTCTGAACATCTGTGAGGCTCCATGAGAGCCAGTGTCAAGCTATTGACATTAAAGAAGCGCTTGTTGGGAGGCAACCCAATCTTTACTTATCTATGTTAAATTTCTATTTTCTATTGTTATTTTATGTTTTCTGTAGGTTGATGATCATGTGAAGTCACAAAAACAATTGAAAAAGAAAAAACAGAAGGAAAAATAGAATGAAAAACAAAACACCCTGGAGGAGATAGTTACTGGCGTTTAAACGCCAGTAAAGGTAGCAGAATGGGCGTTAAACGCCCAGTCTGGCACCATTCTAGGCGTTTAACGCCAGAAAAGGGCACCAGACTGGCGTTTAACGCCAGGAATGGGCAAGAAGCTGGCGTTAAATGCCAGAAATGGGTAGCAGCCTGGCGTTTAACGCCAGGATTGGCAGAAAGGGGCGTTTTGCACGCTACTTGGTGCAGAGATGAGATATCCTTGACACCTCAGGATCTGTGGACCCCACAGGATCCCCACCTACCCCACCACTCTCTTTCTTCTTCACCCATTCACCAATCACCTCAATACCTCTTCCCCCAAAACCCCTCACCTATCAAATCCCACCATTCTCTTCACCACTCACATCCATCCTTCATAAAACCCCACTTACCTCACCATTCAAATTCAAACCACTTTCCCTCCCAAACCCACCCTCTATGGCCGAACCATACACACCCCTCTCACTCCTATATAAACCCATCTTCACTCCTTCATTTTCACACAACCTAAACAACACTTCTCCCCCTTGGCCGAAACACAAATCCCCCTCCATCTCCTCTATTTCTTCTTCTTCTACTCCCTTCTTTCTTCTTTTGCTTGAGGACGAGCAACCTTCTAAGTTTGGTGTGGTAAAAGCTAAAGCTTTTTTTTTATAACCATTTATGGCACCAAAGGCCGGAAAAACCTCTAGAAAGAGGAAAGGGAAGGCAAAAGCTTCCACCTCTGAGTCATGGAAGATGGAGAGATTCCTCTCAAGGGTGCATCAAGACCACTTCTATGAAGTTGTAGCCAAGAAGAAGGTGATCCCTGAGGTCCCTTTTAAGCTCAAAAAGGGCGAATATCTGGAGATCCGACAAGGGATCCCACTCATGGACAAGAGCATGAGGAAACTCCTCATCATGAAATCCCTGAGATACCTCAAGGGACACATTTTCCTCCACAAAACTATTGGGAGCAAATCAACACCTCCCTAGGAGAATTAAGTTCCAACATGGGACAACTAAGGGTGGAGCACCAAGAGCATTCCATCCTCCTCCATGAAATTAGAGAAGACCAAATAACCATGAGAGAGGAGCAACAAAGGGAAGGAAGAGACATTGAGGAGCTCAAGCACTCCATAAGATCTTCAAGAGGAAGAACAAGCCGCCATCACTAAGGTGGACCCGTTCTTTAATTTCCTTGTTCTTTATTTTCCTGTTTTTCGAATTTTTATGCTTATGTTATTTATGTTTGTGTCTTTATTACATGATTATTAGTGTCTAAGTGTCTATGCCTTAAAGCTATGAAAATGAATCCATCACCTTTCTTAAATGAAAAAATGTTTTTAATTGAAAAAGAAAAAGAAGTGCATGAATTTCAAATTTTAAAACAGTTTAATTATTTTCATGTGGTGGCAATACTATTGTTTTTCTGAATGAATGCTTGAACAGTGCATATTTTTGAATTTGATTGTTTATGAATGTTAAAATTGTTGGCTCTTGAAAGAATGATGGGAAAAGGAAAAATGTTATTTGATAATCTGAAAAATCATAAAATTGATTCTTGAAGCAAGAAAAAGTAGTGAAAAGCTTGCAGAAAAAAAAAGAAAAGAAAAAAAAAGCAAGCAGAAAAAGCCAATACCCCTTTAAACCAAAAGGAAAGGGTGATAAAAAAGATCCAAGGCTTTGAGCATCAGTGGATAGGAGGGCCCACAGGAATAAAATCCTGGCCTAAGCGGCTAAACCAAGCTGTCCTTAACCATGTGCTTGTGGCGTGAAGGTGTCAAGTGAAAACTTGAGACTGAGCGGTTAAAGTCGAGGTCCAAAGCAAAAAGAAGAGTGTGCTTAAGAACCCTGGACACCTCTAATTGGGGACTCTAGCAAAGCTGAGTCACAATCTGAAAAGGTTCACCCAGTTATGTGTCTGTGGCATTTATATATCCGGTGGTAATACTGGGAAACAAAGTGCTTAGGGTCACGGCCAAGACTCATAAAGTAGCTGTGTTCAAGAATCAACATACTTAACTAGGAGAGTCAATAACACTATCTGGATTCTGAGTTCCTATAGATGCCAATCATTTTGAACTTCAAGGAATAAAGTGAGATGTCAAAACTGTTCAGAAGCAAGAAGCTAAAAGCCCCGCTCATCTAATTAATACTGATCTTCATAGATGTTTTTGGAATTCATTGTATATTCTCTTCTTTTTATCCTATTTTATTTTCAGTTGCTTGGGGACAAGCAACAATTTAAGTTTGGTGTTGTGATGAGCGGATAATTTATACGCTTTTTGGCATTATTTTTAGTATGTTTTTAGTATATTTTAATTAGTTTTTATTATATTTTTATTAGTTTTTAAATAAAAATCACTCTTCTAGACTTTACTATGAGTTTGTGTGTTTTTCTGTGATTTCAGGTATTTTCTGGCTGAAATTGAGGGACCTGAGCAAAAATCTGATTCAGAGGATGAAAAAGGACTGCAGATGCTGTTGGATTCTGACCTCCCTGCACTCAAAGTGGATTTTCTGGAGCTACAGAAGCCCAATTGGCACGCTTTCAATTGCGTTGAAAAGTATACTTCCTGGGCTTTCCAGAAATATATAATAGTCCATACTTTTCCCAATATTTGATGGCCCAAATAGGCGTTCCAAGTCAGCTCAATAATTCTGGCGTTTAACTCCAAAACTGGCACAAAAGCTGGTGTTAAACGCCCAAACTGGCACAAAAGCTGGCGTTTAACTCCAAGAAAAGTCTCTACACGAAAATGCTTCAAAGCTCAGCCCAAGCACACACCAAGTGGGCCCGGAAGAAGATTTATGCATTAATTACTGATTTCTGTAAACCCAAGGCTACTAGTTTTCTATAAATAGGACCTTTTGCTATTGTATTTTCAGACAATCGGGGGGAATTAACTTTTGATACACTTGATATACTTTGATAGACCTTTTCACGTTTGGGGGCTAGCCTCACAGCCATGCCTAGACCTTTTTCTTATGTATTCTCAACGGTGGAGTTTCTAGACACCATAGATTAAGGTGTGGAGCTCTGCTGTTCTTCATGAATTAATATAAAGTACTATTGTTTTTCTATTCAACTCAAGTCTATTTCTTCTCCAAGATATTCATTCTTTCTTCAACTTGATAAATGTGATGATCCGTGACACTCATCATCATTCTCACCTATGAACATGTGCCTGACAACCACCTCTGTTCTACTAGCAATGGCTTGAATGCGTATCTCTTGGGTTTCTAATCTAAGATTGGAACCTTCGTGGTATAGGCTAGAATTATTGGCAGCCATTCATGAGATCCAGAAAGTCTAAACCTTGTCTGTGGTATTCCGAGTAGGATCTGGGAAGGGATGACTGTGACGAGCTTCAAACTCGCGATTGTGGGGCGTGTGACAGACGCAAAAGGATCAATGGATCCTATTCCGACATGATCGAGAACCGACAGCTGATTAGCCAATGTTGTGACAGAGCATCAGGACCATTTTCACTGAGAGGACGGGATGTAGCCATTGACAACGTTGATGCCGAACATAAAGCTTGCCATGGAAAAGAGTATGAATGATTGGAAGAAGGCAATAGGAAAGCAGAGGTTCAAGGGGAACAAAGCATCTTCATACGCTTATCTGAAATCCACCAATGAATTGCATAAGTATCTCTATCTTTATTTTATGTTTATTTTCATCACCTTAAACTCCATAACCATTTGAATCTACCTGACTGAGATTTACAAGATGACCATAGCTTGCTTCAAGCCGACAATCTCCGTGGGATCGACCCTTACTCACGTAAGGTTTATTACTTGGACGACCCAGTGCACTTGCTGGTTAGTTGTGCGGAATTGTGACAAACTGTGATTCACGTTTGAGAGCACCAAGTCTTTGGCGCCATTTTTGATGATCACAATTTCGTGCACCAAATAACAAATAAACTTCTCTAATGGTTGGGTTGCCTCCCAGCAAGCGCTTCTTTATTGTCTTTAGCTGGACCTTACTGAGCTTTAATCTAGTCTTAACTTTGAACATTCTTGCTCAATATTGCCTTCAATAAAATGCTTGACTCTCTGTCCATTAACAATGAGCCTCTTATTAGAATCAATATCTTGAAGCTCTATATAGCCATATAGTGACACACTTGTAATCACATATGGTCCCTTCCACCGGGATTTCAGTTTCCCGGGAAACAATCTGAGTCTAGAGTTGAACAGCAGAACCTTCTGTCCTGGCTCAAAGACTTTGGATGACAGTTTCTTGTCATGCCACCTTTTTTCTTTTTCCTTGTAAATTTTTGCATTTTCAAAAGCATTGAGTCTGAATTTCTCTAGCTCATTCAACTGTAGCAATCTTTTCTCTCCAGCTAACTTAGCATCAAGATTTAGGAATCTAGTTGCCCAGTAGGCCTTGTGTTCCAGTTCCACTAGCAAATGGCATGCTTTCCCATACACAAGTTAGTATGGAGAGGTCCCTATGGGAGTCTTGAATGCTGTTCTGTATGCCCACAGAGCATCATCCAGACTTCTTGCCCAATGCCTTCTGCGGTTATTCACAGTCTGTTCCAGGATTCTTTTAAGTTCTCTATTTGAGACTTCAGCCTGCCCATTTGTCTATGGATGATACGGAGTCGCCACTTTGTGGTTAATTCCATATCGGACCAGAGCGGAGTCAAGCTGTTTATTACAGAAATGAGTGCCCCATCACTGATCAGTATCCTAGGGACACCGAACCTGCTGAAGATATGCTTCTGAAGGAACTTCATCACTGTTTTAGTATCATTGGTGGGTGTTGCAATTGCCTCCACCCACTGAGATACATAATCTACTGCCACCAGGACATAAGTGTTTGAGTATGATGGTGGGAAAGGCCCCATGAAGTCAATACCCCATACATCAAACAACTCAATCTCTAAGATCCCTTGTTGAGGCATGGCATAACTGTGAGGCAGATTGCCAGCTCTTTGGCAACTATCACAGTTACGTACAAACTCTCGGGAGTCTCTGTAAATGGTAGGCCAGTGAAAGCCACATTAGAGGACTCTTGTGGATGTTTGCTCACTTCCAAAATAGCCTCTATATTGTGATCCATGGCAATGCCATAAGATCTTCTGTGCCTCTTCCTTGGGCATACATCTATGGATTATTCCGTCTGCACATCTCTTAAAGAGATATGGTTCATCCCATAAGTAGTACTTTGCATCAGAAATCAATTTCTTTATTTGCTGCTTGCTGTACTCTTTGGGTATAAATCTTACAGCCTTATAGTTTGCAATGTCTACAAACCATGGTGTTTCCTGAATGGTAAATAGTTGCTCATCTGGAAAGGTTTCAGAGATCTCAATAGATGGGGAGGACGCCCCTTCTACTGGTTCTATCCGGGATAGATGATCAGCTACTTGGTTCTCTGTCCCTTTTCTGTCTCTTATTTCTATATCAAACTCTTGCAAAAGCAACACCCATCTTATGAGCCTGGTTTTTGAATCCTGCTTTGTGAGTAGATATTTAAGAGCAGCATGGTCAGTGTACACAATCACTTTTGATCCTACTAAGTATGATCTAAACTTGTCAATAGCATAAACCACTGCAAGCAGCTCTTTTTCTGTGGTTGTGTAATTTTTCTGTGTGTCATTTAGAACATGGCTGGCATAGTAAATGTGTGTCATTTGGAGAAGCCTTCTTAAAGCGGTTACCATCAGCACTTGCAGGTGTCTGATCCCTCATTGGCATTTGAACGCCAGGCTTGGTGGCTGGATGGACGTTTAACGCCAGATTTCCTCCCCTTTCTATCATTTGAACGCCAGAACTGGACATAGACTGGGCGTTTAACGCCAGTTTTTCACCCTTTTCTGGTGTTTGTACGCTAGAACTGGGCATCCACTGGGCATTTAATGCCAGTTTTTCACCCTTTTCTGGCGTTTGAATGCCAGATTTATTCCTCTCTGGGCTTTTACTGTCTTCAGAGGGATTTTGGGTAGCAGGTTGCTCATTCTCTGTCAGCTGTTCTTTTCTTGGCTTTCTGCTGCTTTGAGTTGAGGTCTTTAATGTTTTTCCACTTTTTAATTGAACTGCTTGGCACTCTTCTGTTATTTGTTTTGATAACTACTGTTTTGTCTGATTTAATTGTGATTCCATATCCTTATTAGCATTTTTGGTTTCTTGTAGCATCTCCTTAAATTCTGCTAACTACCTTGTTATAGAAGATAGTTGCTGATTGAGTTCAGCAACTTGTTCCTGAGGACTAAAATCAGTTGATACTGCCTTAGCTTCTTCTTTCATAGAGGACTCACTACTTATGTACAGATGCTGATTTCTAGCAACTGTATCGATAAGCTCTTGAGCTTCTTCAATTGTCTTTCTCATGTGTATAGATCCACCAGCTGAGTGATCTAGAGATATCTGAGCTTCTTCCGTAAGCCCATAGTAAAAGATGTCTAACTGCACCCACTCTGAAAACATTTCAGAGGGGCATTTCCTTAGCATCCCCCTGTACCTCTCCCAGGCATTGTAAAGAGACTCATTATCCTCTTATTTAAAGCCTTGGATGTCCAGCCTTAGCTGTATCATCCTTTTTGGAGGGAAATATTGATTCAGGAATTTGTCTTACAACTGTTTCCATGTTCTTATACTTGCTGTGGGTTGGTTATTTAACCACCTCTTAGCTTGATCTTTTACAGCAAATGGAAATAGTAACAGCCTGTAGACATACTGATCCACTTCTTTATCACGTACTGTGTCAGCAATTTGTAAGAACTGTGCCAGAAACTCAGTAGGTTCTTCCTGTGGAAGATCGGAATACTGGAAATTTTGCTACACCATGATAATGAGCTGAGGATTTAACTCAAAACTGCTTGCTTTGATGGGAGGTATACAGATGCTACTCCCATATGCAGTCGTAATGGGGTTAGCATATGACCCCAGAGTCCTTTTAGACTGTTCATTTCCACTTAGGTCCATGATGGAGAAAAGGGAATTGATGTGAATTGCAAATAAAATATGTTTTATTTTTATTTTATTTAATTAAAAGCAAACCGAATAAATAAAAAAAGAAATAAGATAAAATAAAATAATTAGAAATTAAAATATAAATTTCAAAAACTAAAATAATTACTTAATTAAGAAGATTTGAAAAACTTTGGATATGATTTTTGAAAGGGATTTTGAATTTTGAAATTTCAAAACTAAGATAAGATAGAATAAAAATTTTCTAAAATAAAAATCTGAATTTTAAATGAAATTTTCGAAAATTCAATTAAATAAATATGAAATATATTTTTGAATTAAATGAGGAAAGAGAAAAATAATAAAATGACACCAAACTTAGAATTTCTGGATCAAAACAAAGAAGACAAACAGGAAAACTTTTAATATCAAGATGAACACTGAGAGCAACTTTTGAAAAAACATTTTTAAGAAAACAAAAACACAAAGGACACCAAACTTAAAAATTTTTATACTCTGAGCACTAATAATTCAAAAAAAAATGAAAGAGAAATAAACTTATGCAATTGACGCCAAACTTAAAATATAAAATTTAACTCAAACAGAAAACTAAATTATGAAGTTATGGGTTTTGAAAATTTTCGAAAATAATTTCGAAAAATAAAATAAGGATTTTAAAATTTTAACCAAAAACAATAATAGAAGACTCTAAACCAAAAAGAAAATTTTTTCCTAATCTAAGCAACAAAATAAACCGTCAGTTGTCCAAACTCGAACAATCCCCGGCAACGGCGCCAAAAACTTGGTGCACGAAATCACAATCACACTTTTGCAATTTCGCACAACTAACCAGCAAGTGCACTGGGTCGTCCAAGTAATACCTTACGTTAGAAAGGGTCGATCCCACGGAGATTGTCAGCTTGAAGCAAGCTATGGTTATCTTGTAGCTCTTAGTCAGGATAGCAACAGTAATTCTTAGTTTTAATTGAAATAAGTAAAAGAACATGGATTAAATGATACTTGTTATGCAGTAGTGGAGAACAGGTTGAGGTTTTGGAGAAGCTCTGTCTTCTGAATTTCTGCTTTCCTACTGTCTTCTTCTTCACGCACGCAGGTCTCCTTCCATGGCAAGCTGTATGTTTGTGGATCACCGTTATCAATGGCTACCAGCCGTCCTCTCAGTGAAAAGGGTCCATGTACATGGCTAATCATCTGTCGGTTCTCACTAATGTTGGAATAGGATCCATTGATCCTTTTGCACACTGTCATTGCGCCCAGTATTCATGAGTTTGAAGCTCATCACAGTCATCCCTTCTCGGATCCTACTCAGAATACCACAGACAAGATTTAGACTTTCCGAATCTCAGGAATACTGCCAATTAATTCTAGCATATACCACGAAAACTCTAATCTCACGGATTTGAATGCTCTGTTATCAGGAGAGGCAGTCAAACTCGTGAACCAAGAACCCAAGAGATATACATTCAATCTAAGGTAGAACGGAAGTGGTTGTCAGGCACACGTTCATAGGTTGAGAATGGTGATGAGTGTCACGGATCATCACATTCATCATGTTGAAGTGCGAATGAATATCTTAGAATAGAAACAAGCGTGATTGAATGAGAAACAGTAGTAATTGCATTAATCCATCGAGACACAGCAGAGCTCCTCACCCCCAACCATGGAGTTTAGAGACTCATGCCGTAGAAGATACAAAATTCATATGTAAAATGTCATAAGGTCCATAGTAAGTCTCTAATAGTAGTTTTTATACTAAACTAGTGACCTGGGTTTACAGAAAATGAGTAAACTAAGATAGATAGTGCAGAAATCCACTTTTGGGGCCCACTTGGGGTGTGTTTGGGCTGAGCATTAAAGCTTTCATGTGCATAGGCTGCTCCTGGCGTTTAACTCCAGCTTTTGTGCCAGTTTTGGCGTTTAACTCCAACTTTTATGCCAGTTCTGGCGTTTAATGCCAGAATAGGGTAGAAACTTGGCGTTAAACGCCAGTTTGCATGATCTCAACTCGGGCAAAGTATGGACTATTATATATTTCTGGAAAGCCCAGGATGTCTACTTTCCAACGCAATTGAGAGCGTGCCAATTGGGCTTCTGTAGCTCCAGAAAATACATTTCGAGTGCAGAGAGGTCAGAATCCAACAACATCTGCAGTCCTTTTTCATCCTCTGAATCAGATTTTTGCTCAGGTCCCTCAATTTCAGCCAGAAAATACCTGAAATCACAGAAAAATACACAAACTCATAGTAAAGTCTAGAAATATGACTTTTGCATAAAAACTAATAAAAATGTGCAAAAAAATTAGCTAGATCCTACTAAAAACTATATGAAAATACCCCCAAAAAGTGTATAAAATATCCGCTCATCATTAGTGCCACTAACGTGGGCATTAATGTGGAGAATGAAGGGGAGCCAACGCTAGTGCCACTAACATTGTCACTAACATTGGAAATGGCCTAAGATACCCACGTTAATGCCACTAACTTGGGTATTAACGTGGAGCAGGGAGAGAAGAGCCAACATTAGTGACACTAACTTTGTCAATAACGTTGGAATTGGCCAAGAAGCCCACGTTAGTGCCTGGTAAGGTTAGTACCATTAATGTTATCAAAGGTTAGAAAAGGCTACGTTAGTGATCACGTTAGTGTAACTAACGTTGGGGTTAACGTAGCTCAAGAGGGTTGGGACGTTAGTGACAAAGTTAGTGTCACTAACGTCTTCAAACCAGAATTTATACTTAACGTTAACCACACTAATGCCTTGACTAACGTGAATCATACTTGACTCAACTTATTTCATGCAAGCTTAGCTAAGCCCGTTGAGATTGTAACTGCTTCAACTATGCTTAAAGGCCCACATCCAAAGACTTGCAGACTCAACTGAATATCAGAGAAGTAGTATATATATAGAGGTAGTTTTGAACTAGAAAGGGAATTAGGACCTGGGGATCCAGGATTGTAAACACTCGGTATTTTACTTTCTCTGTAATTTAGTTTTACTTTTAATGTACTTTTCATTTTCATTTTCCATTCCCAGAGCTACGAACAACTAAACCCCTTTCATTGGATTAGGGAGCTCTGTTATAATTCAATGGATCGATAATAGTTTTCACTCTTCTTCTACTTTCTTTAAGTTTCTGCACTTTACATTTTGGCATTTAATTTCAGCTATTTACATTTTGTGTCATTTACTTTTTTCGCTGTTTAGTTTTCTTCAATTCTCAAACTAATTTGTGCTTAGTTCAACTAGAATACTCCTCTAATTAAAGTTGCTCAACCAATCAATCCCTGTGGGATTCGACCTTACTCTATTGTGAGTTTTTACTTGATGATAATTTAGTATACTTGCCGAAGGGAATTTTGTAGAGATACAAGATTCTTAGCATCAAGTTTATGGCGCCATTGCCAGGGATTGATTTTGCATTGACAATAATTAAATTAGAGGATAACTAGGTTGAGCAATTTCTTTTCCTTTGTTGAATTGTTTTGTTTTTGTTATTTTACTTTCAGTCTCAGCACTTTTACTTTTATTTTATTGCTTATTTACATTTCTGCATAACTAATCCACTAACTATTTGATAAATTGCACCACTCACACTAACCATAATCTTAACAACAGTGATTCCTTCACTTTTCTCTTGCTTGTGTGATTTGCTGATTGTATGACAGGTAGAAGAAGAGGAGCTTCAACCTCCTTTGAATATAAACCTGAGAGGAACTTCCTTAGACTAAGGAGTGAAGCAAGAGGAAAGAAGGTTACTAGTGCAGAGGAAGAAGAAGAAGACTTGGATATGAATATAGAGGATGATATGGAGAACCATCATGAGGAAGAGGTGCATAATCATGTTATAGAGGGTGTAGCTAATCATGCTAGGCATGAGAGAAGAGTTTTAGGCTCTAACATCAACCCAAACCCAGGAAATTGCGGAAGTAGCATCCTAAAACCAACCATTCATGCCAACAACTTTGAGTTAAAGCCTCAACTCATCACCCTTGTTCAAAACCATTGTTCATTTGGAAGTAGTGCCCAAGAAGACCCCAACCAACATCTAACCACATTTGTTAGAATATGTGACACAGTGAAATCTAATGGTGTCCATTCTGACACCTACAAACTGCTTTTGTTTCCTTTTTCTCTCAGGGACAAGGCAGCAAAGTGGCTAGAATCCTTTCCTAAGGAAAGCTTGACAACTTGGGAGGAGGTGGTGAACAAATTCTTGGCAAGATTCTACCCTTCCCAAAGAGTTAAAAGGTTGAGGGCTGAGGTACAAACATTCAGACAACAAGATGGTGAAACTCTCTAAGAAAATGCCCCCCGGACATGTTCAATGAATGGGTGCAGTTGCACATTTTCTATGAAGGTTTGTCACAAGAATCAAAGAAGGCTTTAGACCACTCTTCAGGAGGCTCTCTCAACAAGAAGAAGATAATTGATGAGGCCATTAACATCATAAAAACTATGGCCAACAATGAATACTTATATTCCTCTGATAGAAACTCAAACAGAGGGTTGATGGAGTTGAATCACATGCATGTATTGCTGGCTCAAAATTAGCTGATTACCAAACAATTGGCTGATCTCACCAAACAGATGGAGAGGAACCAAGTTGCAGCAGTCCAGATCCAACCACCAGCTCAAGAAAGGGTGAATGCAAAGGAAGAAGGTGATTGGGAGCAAGCCAATTATGTTGAAAACTCATCAAGAGAACCCTATGATCCATATTCCAAAACCTATAATCCTGGCTGGAAGAACCACGCAAACTTTTGGTGGGAAAACCAACCAAACCATAGCCAAGATCATAGACCTTACAACTCCAACCATTACAACAACTCCACCTACCAACAACCCAACCAAAGACCATATCAAGCCACACAAAGCACTTCTTCCCAGCCACCATATCAAACCCAAAATAACCAGTCTCAACCTCCATTTCCAACTCACCATTTGAGGATAGATTATCCTGGATTGAAGCATTGCTTGAAAATCTTTGCAAGGAGGTTCAAGACAATAGAACATTCAAGGATGAAGTAAGGTCTAGTATGAAAAGTCGAGGAGAAACATGATGAGTCCATATTTAATGGTATATTTTGACTCAATATAGATGGATTCTAGCACATGACCTCACACTTAAGCACCAAAATAGCATACTTTTGTGTTTTGTCCCTAATTTGATCCTAAATGTGAAAACATACAATTTTGTACTTTAATAGAGCAATTTAAGCCCACCTTTGTGTCATTCGATGCCGTGATCTAATTTGTGAGTGATTTCAGGTCATTTAAGCAAGAATGGATGGCCAAAAGTGGAAGAAAGCATGTACAAAGGAGAAAACATGAAGAAAACAAGGAAAAGCACACACAACAAAGTGTGCGTGCGCACAGCCCTGCATGTGCGCGCACAAGCAAGAATTTCCATGTGTGCGTACGCACAAGTCAATTTTCAGCCGCATGTGCGGACGCACACGTCTATGCATCCACACAGATCCCTGCACGTGATTTCACTAATAAGGCATGTGCTACACGAATTTGGAGGCCTCTTGGCCCATTTTGGAAGGCTGAAATGCTATTTTGGAGTGCTATATGAAGAAGAATCATCACTTATGAAGGGGGCCTCACTTAGATAGTTTGAGAGAGTAATTAGGAGTAGGAGTAGGAGTAGTATAGCATTTCTCTCTTAGGGTTTAATTTCCATTTCCATTTTTGCATTTTATAGCAAGCTTTGATTTTAGATTTTGCTTCTTTAATTGTATGTACTCTCAATTTCCACTTGAATTAAAGCACCTTTACTTTCATTTCCTTTTGGTTCAAGTTACTTTGTTCATATTGCAATTTTGTGTTTCTTGAAGTTTTGATTGATGAATTTTATATTTCATGCTTCCTTTATGTTTGACAGCTTGTTTATGTTTGGTTTTGTTGATAGTTGGTTATAGTTTTCCATTTTACTTTGCAATTTTTCATGTTTTACTTTTATGCATACAAGGTGTTTGTGAAAATGCCAACTCTAGATTTTGAGTAGATTTTCCCATCTTGGCTTGTGGTTTGAGTTCCTAGGATACTAGATTCATAATGTCCGACATTTAGTGGTAATTCTTGGGTAGTTAGTTGACTCTTGTTTCTATTGACGCTAGCCTCTTATCAACTAGTTTGGTATGTTAGTTAGGACTTATGGATTAAGGTCAATTATGCTTGCTTGACTTACTCCTCGATGGTTGGGGTTGACTAGGCGAGATTGACTCATCATAATTACCATAGTTGTGGTTATGGCGATGATAGGATTCCTTGGACACTCATTCCCAAGTCAAGGTTCTTTATTTCATCTATAGCATTTTCATTAAGTTTTGGTCTTATTTCTCTTTACTTGCATTTACATCAATTTTGAACATTGCTTAGTTTTTTTTAATCTTTAGTTCTTTGATTGCACAAAGCCCCTTTTGCCCCTCTTGACAACCGAAAGAGAAACATTTCATTTGCATTTCTATGGAGAATGAACCAAGGTTTAATTACTCTCGGTTATATTTTGTATTGAATTGGAATATTTGATTTTGGTGTTAATTGGTCTAGACTATACATTCAACGATGGAATCCTATTTTTGTAGAAATCTAGATCGACGATAAATGCCTAACGTCAAATTTGGCGCCGTTGCCGGGGAATGCAAACGGTGTTATATCTTTTGGTTGTTGTAAATATGTTAATAGTGTAAATAGCTTTTTTTAGTTATTTGGTTGGTTTTATTAGTAGGATGTTGTTTATATTTTCTATGACTTTTTCATACCATCACCATAATGCACCCTAATGGAACCCAGAAACTTACCTTTATAATCACCAATCTTACACACCATCCCCTCACTACATACAAACCCAAAACCTTTACCCTCATGAGTTTAATTGTCAACCATCATCACCTCAATTCTCATCTTCATATATGGATCAAGCCACACAAGAAGTACTTTTGATGCTCATTCAAGAACAACAAGAGTTCCAGAAGAAGCAAGAGCACGTCATGTCTACCTTAGCAAAAGCTTTGGGTCATTTAGCTTCATTGCGTTCATGCCACAAGGAAGAAATTCTAGTGGATGAATGTGTAGAACCGAGTGAAAAGTGTGGAGTGAAAGAAGAATTGAAAAATCAAGAAGAAGATGTCAAGTCACTACATGAAGTGCAAAGGGAGATAAATGAAGAGTGGGTAGGAATTGATCAAGAGGATTCCATCATTCAAGATTTTTTGTCCAACTTAGGTAATTCCTCCTATGACCTTCATAGGCCTCCATTATCAGATTCGGAAGTAGATGTTGATGTGGACTTCGCACGACCAATTTTTGACTTGACTGATGATGAAGAAGATTTAAATGAGGTTGAGGAAGATTCTATTCACCAAGAGGTGAGGATAGTTAAGCAAGAACGAACTGAGCGGGTGAAGACTTCTCTAACAAGATTTCTAGGCCCACACTAATATGCCGTTTTAAAAACGGATGGTCAACTTCGAATCTTTCTTGGAGTAGTGGATGGTGAAGAGAAGAATGTTGATTGGCCAAGAAATAAGAAGTTCATCAAAGGAGCCAACTTAGCATTTGGAGCTCAATTATGGTGCAAGAGTCAATATAGTGGATTCCGGGGAGTGCACAAGTATATCAACGGTGATAGAGAAACTCAAGTATGGGATCCAGGCATATGTTTCAAGAATCAATACTTGAGGATCCTAGTTGCTAGCTTGAAATCTCTTAAGGGTTTGACACAATTCATTTGGGACCCCGGAGGTCGAATCAATAGCAAACTTGGTTGGAGATTCAAGGAGGAGTGGAAGCATAAGCCTCTCTAACAAGGATCTCCTCACCAAGTCTAACTTAAGACTATAAACTAAAGCGCTAAGTGGGAGACACCCCACCATGGTAATATCCTTCTAACTTTCTCTCTTTTACTTTTTGATGTTTGTTGGGTAATTTGAGTAGAATAATGTGTTTATGGAGTTTTATGATGTTTTGGGACTTGAAAACCTGTTTTGGATGTCAAAATTGATGCCTTAGAGGCAGAATTTTTGTTGCAGGAGCAGAGACCTATGCGTCCACACAGCCTTGTGCGTCCACACAGTTCCCCTGTTTTTCAGTTTTTGTGCGTCCGCACACCATCGTGCACACGCACAACCGCCAATACTCCCTCTGTTCGCAGCATGCGCACGGCTTGTGAGTGTGCATGCCACCTTCTTTTTCCCTTCTATGTGACCGCACACCATGCGTGCGGCTGTACACGTCCCCTTTTCAGAAAAAAAGCCTCTTGTGCGAGCGCGTCACTCTGTGCGCTCGCACAGCTTGAACAATACCCCGTGGCCGCAGCGCACGCACAGGCTGTGCATGTGCACCCACCCCCCTTCCCTCTCCCGTGCGCTCGCACACCCTCCTGTGCGGCCGCACAGGACGCGTTTCACCTTCTGCCCGCAGCGTCCGCATGACCTGGTGCACATGCACACCCCCTTCTTTCTCCCTGTGTGCGTCCGCATACGAGCTTGTGCGTCCACACAGGTCACTTTTCAAACATTAATTCGAAAGAAAGGGGACTCGCGCTTCAATTCCTTAACCTCCTCCAACCCTTTCTTCTTCTCTCTGAGACCACTCAACCCTTCTCCTTCACACCATTACCCCCTCCCTCCGCGACCAGCCACCTCCGCGACCACCGCATCGCCGTCGCCTCTCTTTCTCTCTCTCCTTCTTTCTTTTTCTTCTTCTCCTCTGTTCTACACTTCCCCTTCTCTCTTTCTTCCCTGTCTCTACCTCCGTGCAAGTGCGCAGCCCTAGGCCACGCATCCTTGTTCTGGCAAGCAACTGCCAGCAACGGCAGACCCCTGTGCCGTTGCGCCCCACTCTGTCTCGCCCTCACCTTCCTTCAATCCTTCTTCTTCTACATTACAAGTTCCAGCCCTGTTTCCCTGCCCTGATTTCTAATTATCTGGATTGAAAGTGGATGTTGATACTAACTGAGCATTTTGGATTGCTTTCTGGACTGTGTAATTGATAAACCACTATTTTACGGTTTATCTTATGCTCAATTGAGTGGATTTTATCAATCTTTCATACACTTATTCATACTAATTGCATGGTTTTACATTTTCCTTCCTAATCTTGTGCTATGATTAAAAACATGCTTCTTTGGCCTTAATTTTGCTATGTTTAATCCCCTCTTATTACCATTCGATGCCTTGATATGTGTGTTAAGTAATTTCAGAGTTTATAGGGCAGGAATGGCTTAGAGGATGGAAAGGAAGCATGCAAAAGTGGAAGAAACACAAGAAATTGAAGGAACTGCTAAGCTGTCCAGCCTGACCTCCTGGTACTAAATCGACCATAACTTGAGCTACAAAGGTCCAAATGAAGCATTTCTAGTTGCGTTGGAAAGCTAACATCCGGGGCTTTGAAATGATATATAATTTGCCATAATTGCCACGCTATTAGGCGACACACATGCATGGATCACACGCACGCGTGACCTGGAGAAAATTCAATCTACGCGTATGCATGGACGACGCGTACGCGTGACAGTGCCGCGTGCTGGACGTATCGGAAATCGCTGGGGGCAATTTCTGAGCTATTTTTGACCTAGTTTTCGGCTTAGAAACCACAGATTAGAGGCTATAGAGTGGGGGAATCAAATCATTCATTCATCAATTCACAATTTAGGTTTTAGATGTAGTTTCTAGAGAGAGAGGCTCTCTCCTCTCTCTGGGTTTTAGGATTTCTCTTAGGTTAGGTTTACTTCTTCTCAATTGATACTTGATGCAAGAGAAAAGTCAAAGCATGGGTACATGACATGAAGAGCATGTTGCATCAAGCTTAATCAATAATTGACACAAACAAGATTATTGATAAGCATGATAGCATTTGGTCCCATCCTAACTCAATGATGATGAGGTACAAAAACAAGGGATCATGAGTCAGGAAGGACTAAAGCACTAATCTTGTGTGTAGAGTAAATATTACAATTAATGCCAAACAAGTCACAAAGCACCAAGAGTAACCAAGAAGTTTTCAACAATTGAGTAAGAGCTTTCAACATCATTATTAAAATAAGAAACTTAGGAAAGAAGATAAGAACAACCTATAAAAACAAAATTAAAATGCAATAAATGAAAATAAGCAAATGCAATAAAAGAAATTGGAAGAATATTTTTTTTACCAGTGCGGACGCGTCATGCACGCTTCCGCGCTGATGCGCAGTTAGCCAAAGGACTCGTACGCGCCAGGTGCGCGCACGCGTGGGTTGCAGGCACAGAATAGGCACAAACTGGGCATAACTCTCTGGAACATGTACCAAGAGGGCAGGTGGTGCTATCGGCGCGCACGCGCACAGCGTGCGTGCGCTCGCATTACGCAATTAGAGTTAAGGGCGCGTACGCGCCAGGTGCAAGCATGCGCGGGTGGTTTGTGCCTCAGGCATGGTGCTGGCACAGTGTAGGCGCAACTCTCGGGTCAATGTATGGGGGGATAAATTTTTGCATCCACGCGTACTCATACATGACGCGCCCGCGTGGATGGTTGAAAATGCTTGAGGCGCGCGTACGCGCGGGTTGGTGCTCTGTTGTTCAAAATTTTTCTATGTTTTGCACCAATCCAAGCATTCCAAACCTCTAAACAGCTACCCAAACACCATGAAACCTTATTTAACCTACTAAACTACCAATTATACTCAATAAACTCAACAAAATATGAAATTAAACTAATTACCAATATGTACAAAAGGGAAAAATGAAAAGAATTTACCATGGTGGGGTGTCTTCTACCTAGCACTTTTACTTATTGTCCTCAAGTTGGACTTATGGGGAGCTCCTCCCAAGGTGGCTTATGCTTGAAGCTATCCTTAAACATCCACCAATGCTTGAATCTCCAATAAGCTTTAGTCTTCAAAGATGATAATTCCAAGCCTTGATGGAGTTCCACACAAGCCATGTGCTCCCAAAATTGGTATTCATATATTTTCGGATCCCAAATCTTGTTTCTACACCCATCTTCAAATTGATCATCATGATTCCACTTGGGTGTCATGACCTTAGAATTCTCAGAGAAGTTTCCAAAACATTCTCCTAGACCCATGCAATTTGGTTCTACACCAACCATTGCTATTCAACTTTGAGCATGCAACCATTATGAACTTAAAGTGATGTTTCCAACCACTACACAACTCTCTCCTACTCTTAACTCCATAAAGAGGTCTAAGTTGACCATCATTTTCAATCAAACCATATTCAAGTGAGAAAGTAAAGATTAAGGATAAGAATTTTACCCACTTGAATGTTGTGTAGGATAGTGACTTAGGAAGGGGGACCTCCCCACACTTAGCCAATGCGAGGTCTACGCCCTTGTGCTCCTTCTTGACTACCTCCACCTTTTTACAATTTTCCTCAACTTCAACCTCTTTCTCTTGGTGGCTTGCTTCCAATTAAATTTCTTCTTCATTGCTCACCAAGGGTATGGGAGGTGAGGTATCTTCTTCTTCACTCTCTATGTCAAGCCCAACGGGAGAGGATTCAATTGTACATAAGAATTCATCAATGATTGAATCCATCTCTTGATCAACCTCTTCAAAGTTTTCCACCATGATATGCCTTGGAGGTTGTACACCCTCCTCAACATCAACATCAAGCATCTTGGAAGAGGGCTCTCTAATTCTATATTCCCATGGACTTCCAACATATCCTAGATCTTCAACCACTTCTTCCTTTTCAATTGTCTTAACTTCCTCCTCTTGTTGCACTCCTTGCTTCAACTCCTCTTCTTCACATTGAAGCTCTAAACTCACTCCCTCACTATGCTCCTTAATTGCTTCTCCACATTCGTCAATGGGAGTGCCTTGGTTGCTTAGGCTTAGTTGGGAGGATACCATGTTGATAACGGCTTCCGCTATGGTAGCTATCTTGGCTTCTAACTCCTTGAACTCCTTTTGGTTCTCTTCTTGCCTTCTAATGTAAGAAGTAACACATTGTTGGAGAGAATCATCCATTGGAGGTGGTGTGGAGGAAAGTTTCATAATTGGAAGTTGGTTCATCTTAGTAAGGGTAAGGAGGTGGTGTATATTGAGGTGGTTCTTGAGAGTAATTGTGTTGGAATGGTGGTGGTTCCATGTGTGGTTCATATGGTTCATAAGGTGGTTGGTATGGTGGATAAGAATTAGGGTCATAATGGGGTGTTTGGTGGTAGGGAGCTTGTGAGTAAGGTGGTTCAAAGTCATGTTGAGGGGGTGGTTCATAGGAATGTGGTGGTGGTTGTTGACAATTGCAATAAGGGTCACCACATCCATTAGATTGATATGCATTAGGATTAGAATTATACCCATAAGAAACCAGAGGGGGTTGTTGCCAAGAAGGGTGATCAATCCTTTGAGGCTCTCTCCACCTTTGATTGTTCTATCCTTGATGCATGTTACCATTGTAGTTCCCATTTCCTACAACATAATTTGAGCCAAACTCATAGCCAAAGTGAGGATGAGAATTTATAATAGTAAGTAAAAACAAAAGCTAACAAAATAAGCAACAAAGTCCTAAACTTAACAAAAACTAACAAACAAGCAAAAGACAAACATATTCACAATATTCACAATAGCCAATAATGTAACACCATCGCAACTCCCCAGCAACGGCGCCATTAATTTGATAGTGAGAATCGTTGTCGGTCTAGATTTTCTTCCTAAAGAAGGGAATTACTTCGTTGTAAGCATAGCTCCAAACCAACAAACAACTCTCACATCAAATTAAAACATGATTTTGTCACAAGTACAAACCCCAATGAAAATTAACCGGAGTATTTAGACTCCGGGTCGTCTCACAAGGAATTACAATGAAGTGATCAACTATTGGCTATGAAAATGCAAGGGGGTTTGATTTTATATTTTTGCAAGAAATTAAATGACAAGAAAAGTAAATTAAGCAAGTAACTGAAGAAGGCAATTAATAAAGAGAGACATTCATGGCAAGAATTGAGATCATAGGCTTTCTATCCTAGTCATGCAATGATTAATTCATCTTATTTAGTCAACTCCAACACATAGGGAGAAAGTCAAACAAGATTAATCAATCATACCACAATAATAAACAAGAATTTATCTTATTTCGTCATCTCCAACATTGGAAGAAGATATAGGTTATCTTCCATGAGAGAAAGTCAAACAAGACTAGTTAATCTCAAATCAAAAGTCCTAATCAACTCACTAATTGAATTAGCAAAAGATTAGCGTCATTGAAAATGATATTAACTAACAACTCTAGATCACCAACATAAGTTGGGTTTTCATGACTCAAGATTGCATAATTACTCTTTCCAAGCCAAAAATGCTCAAAATCTACTCTAAAGCCCAACCAAGCATTTTATTAAACACTTGGAAGGAATAAAAAGAAAGCATAATAAATGACAAAAAATAGTAAAATCTACCAACTACAAATTGCAAGGAAAGTAAATCAACAATTCAAATCATCAATTAAAAGAACATCAACATTAAATTTCATTAAATGTAAACAAGATCCAAGATAAGTATTCATAAACATAAAGAGACATAAAAGTAAAATTAACACAAAAACTAAGAAGAATAGAGTAGTAGGAACAAGAAATTGTAAAGAAAATAAGATGAGAACATGGAATTAAGCTTAGATCTAAGATGGATTAACCTAACCTAATTCTAGAGAGAAAAGGGAGCTTCTCTCTCTAGAAACTAACCTACATGATGCTATACTACCAAACAATTGCTCTCCCCTTTGCCCAAGCTTGACTTCTGCATGAAATAAAATCAGAAATGGGTTGGATTGGGCCCAAAATGAGCTGCAAAATCGCTGGGGGCGATTTCACTTTAGTCGGCCACGAGCAGCATCGGCACGCACTCGTACATGGGACGTGCACGCCCCTAAATGCGAAGCAACATATAGAAAATTTAATATCATTTCGAAGCCCCGGATATTAGTTTTCCAAAGCAACTAGAACTGCCTCATTTGGACCTTTGTAGCTCAAGTTATGGTCGATTGAGTGCGAAGAGGTCAGGCTTGACAACTTTACGGTTCCTTCATTTCTTCATGAATTCTCCCACTTTGCATGCTTTTCTCCTCACCTCTTCCATCCAATACTTGCCTTATGGACCTGAAATCACTCAACAAACATATCAAGGCATCGAATGGAATTAAAGTGAATTAAAATCACCAATTTTAGGGCCTAAAAAGCATGTTTTCATATTTAGGCACAAATTAAGGGAGAATTGCAAAACCATGCTATTTCATTGAATAAATGTGAGAAAAGGTGAGAAAATCCCCCAAATTAAGCACAAGATAAACAACAAAATCGGGGTTTATCAAGGTCAGTCCTTAACTTCCGGAGGTAAGCTTTTTCTCTCTTAAACACCAACATTTGACTCTTTCTTTTGTTAGATATGATAGATTGCATGATAATAACTGTTTGAACGTATGTTTTGCTTGGTTAAAGTAATGAGTTTCCTTTCAAGACCCTTTTTATAGCATTTCACTAATTTAAATTGATAATTTGTGCTAAACTTGTTTGAAGACTGTAAATTGGAACATGAATTATAGCTAACAACACACAAACATGTGAGATTTGAGCTTAATTACATGGTTACACTATTTAACCATAATATTCCATTCTTGTGTGTTCTCTTCTCTATGATTGCAATCTATATTTTGTTCCATTCTATATGTCCATTTTTTAGTGTATTTACATGCTTGCATATATATGATTGAGGCCATTATTTTTTATTAGCTCACTCATCCCAAATAGCCTACCATTTCAATTACCTTTGTTTGCCACTTTGAGCCTTTTAATCCCCTTTTGTTCTATATTTTACCACATCACTAGCCTTTAGTGGAAAAATAATTAATTACCCCAAGTAAATCTTTGGTTAGCTTAAGTTAGAGGTTGTGTATTAATTAAGTGTGAGGAACTGTGGGAACTTGGGTTGATGAAAGTGTACAATGTTCTATTGACAAAATATTGGAAATTTGGGTACCTACTCATGTGAGATCAGAAAATTAAAAATCCATGTGTATTGACATGTTATGTTTGCTTTCATGTTCATAAAAAAATTTAAACCAAAAAAATATTTAAATAAATAAATAAATAAATAAGGGGAAAAAATTACCCCAATGTTAAGTTTAATGAAGGATCAATGCATATGATAAAATTAAAAATTTGGTACATGAGTATGTGATACAAAAGTGGAAATTATGGGTAGCTAGGCATGATTTTGGAATTACATAGAGTGTGTGTGTTAGGTGAGAGCTTAGGTTAATCAAAGATCCATATTACAGCTCACTTGGCCATACATATATCCTTACCCTTACCTTAGCCCCATGATGACATGTCATCATGTCATATTTTTCTATACTTTTTCATACAAGAAATTGATGATTAGTACTTAAATATTGCATGATTTTGTGCTTAAAAGGTATATTTCCTTGATCTTTTAATTTTATAAACTTTGTAGGAAATAAGAAGAAAAAGAAGCAAAAAAGCACAAAATAAGCTCAAAAGAAGAAAAGAAAGATTTTAGGGCACACTTTAAAGTTTGAGCATGCTTTGGAACCTTAGGCCACGCTTTTAAAAGCGTGGTCCATGACCATGAAGCCTTGGCATTAGTAACATGATACATTAGTATTAATATCTTATGCATGCATTACCATGAATTGATAATTAAAGCATTCATGCATGAAACATTTATTACTAATGCCTATTGGCAAATCAAGCTTTACGTTAATGTATTGGCATGAGTAAGTAATATAATAAAGTATGAATGAATGAAATGAATGAACGAGTAATTGGCATTACTAGTAATTGGCATCATGCATGCATTTAATTATTAATGCCATCATGAACCATGCATTATTAACGCATTGGCAATATTAATTGAGAATGAATGAAATGAATGAACGAGTAATTGGCATTACTAGTAAAGCCAATGAAAGCAAAGTTAAAGCAAGGAAGCAACGTTCATTAAGCAAGAGAGCGCTAGCGTTCATTAAACATTGAGCGTTCACTTTGGAAGTGAGCGCCACGTTCACTTTTTGAACTTTTGCGTGAATTCAAGCTTGGGAGGCAAGCTCGGGCCATCCCACACACTAAGGGCGCTCAAGGTTTGAGCGTAGCGTTCACTAAGGGAACGCCCATGAGGAAGCACTCAACCAAAGGAAGCCAAGCGCTCAAATTTGGAGCGCAGTGCTCAATAAGCGAGCGCCAACCAAGAAAGGCACGCACCAAATTGGCGCACTAAAGGGAATGAACGGGGCGTTCACTTTCCCAACTGAACGCTCCACTGGACCATCACCATGCCAACCCTGACCCACTTATTCAAGGTCAAATCCAAATCACCCCATTTAATTGAAGCCCCAAAGCAAGCAAAGCCCATTGACATGATTCAAAGGCACAAGAAAAAGCTAGATTAGGAATTTTATTTAAATTCTAATTTGTTTTCAATTTTAATTTGATTTTAATTTTGTAAAGACTATATAAAGGCATCAATTCCATTTCATTGGGAAGTTCGGTTGGGCTGCCAGGCAGCAGTAGGAGTAGGATTAGGAGTAGAATAAAAGGCTCTCCCTTGATACACTTTAATTCTTTTGCACTTTTACATTTCAGTTATATTGAATTCAGTTTATGAAATTCCAATCTTCTGCTATAATTTCCTCTTCTAATACAATTTCCTTTTCTGCAAATTTTATGTTTCTGTTCATGTTCATCAATCTGGTTTACTTTTCATGCAATTTAACTCTTCTGCAATTGTTCTGAGATATGGTTTACTGCTTCCTTTAAATTCCCTACACCCAATTCCCTTTACATTTGATGCAATTTACGTTTCTTGCTCTTTAATATTCTGCCATTTACTTTCTGTATTTTACAATTCCTGCAATTTATGTTCTGTTACTTCAATTTCATCCAATTCACCACTGTTAGCTTGACTAAACTAATCACCTCACTAAAGTTGATTGATCCATCAATCCCTATGGGATCGACCTCACTCTTGTGAGTTATTACTACTTGATGCGACCCGGTACACTTGCCGACGAGTTTGTGTGGACATCGAATTTCCACCCATCAAGTTTTTGGCGCCGTTGCCGGGGATTGATATAGATCGACAATGATTAAGTGGGTAAGAAGTCTAGATTAAGCATTTTGCTTTGTTTTTGTTCTTTTAATTTTCTATTTTCTGCTAAAACCAAGGTGTTTGAGTTATTGCCTCACTAAGAAATTCTTCTCTATGACATGAATTTCAACTTTTACTGGTGATGTATTTTACAAAATTCAAATGGAGTTCAACTCATCTTGTGATCAAACAAGTTTTATGGGATATTACCCACCACCACCAATTGACTATTCTAATGGTGGCTGGGAACATCACTAAGAAATCACAAATTTTGAGCACTCCAATCAATGGAGATATGCTTCAGAGCCACAAGATGAGCAAGACAAATTCATGGAATATTATCCAACACCACAAAATGATTCATATCAGTATCCTAATGGTGGCTGGGAGTATCACCAAGAATTAATAGATTCTAAGCAACCCAATCAATGGGGATATGCTTCAGAAATTGACCAAGCAGATCACATGAGATACTGTCCAGAATCACAACATGATTTATGTCATTATCCTCATAGTGACTGGGCATATCAACAAGAGTGTGAACAATCAATTGAAATGAATTTCCTTCCAGAGCCACAAAGTGAATCACACTGTTGTGACACTGACACAAACTATGGCTGGGAAGGGAATTTTAATGCTCCATATGATACTCATCAAGAGACATCATCACTGGAGTGTGCTTTCAATAAATTCATGCAAAATTGTCCCCCAATGCAACAAGATGATCCATACTATGATGAATTCCACAATTCTTCAAGTTGTGATTGGGAGGATCAAACTCAGACAGCACTCAATATGTCATACTCCATTAATCAAAAGCCATTATCACTTGAGCAAACCTTCAATTCATTCATGCAAAACTATCCAACCTCACCTCCCAGTTTCTCATATGAAAATCCTTCATCACTTGATGATGCCTCAACACAAAGTTTCCTCCATGATCCATACCAACCACAAAATTCGTTCCACAATTCAGAAAATTCATTTCATGCCCCTCAAAACATCATCACAATACATTCATGCCCACAAAATCTCTCTCAACCTTCATCCCTTAAGCTAATTTGAACAATACTTACAAACATCCATAGACTCTTGGAAAGAACAAGAAACCCTTTGTAATAAGATGGATGGATATTTGGAGCAAGCAAGGAGAAACAATGAATTGCTAAGCAAGGAAGATGAAGATTAATTGGTGGATGTGAAGGAGGAAGTAGAAGAGCAAGATGAAAAGGCTACTGTATCAAGTGAAATTTCAATGGAGGAGGAGGTTGTGGAGGTATATGAGCCAAGGATTCCATATCCACAGAGGCTAATTGAAGTGACAATGGAACATGAAGATTCCCTCCCAAAGGACTTAATGGAAAATCATGAAGAAGAAATGGAGGAAGACAGTCAAGGAGATTCACATTCAATTGAAACAGAGAATTACATACAAGATGAGTTCATTGAACCACAGTTTCAAGAAGCTTTTGACGAAGATAATGCTCCACCACTCACACAACCACCAAGTCTTGAAATCAAAGAAGTGAAGGCAACTGACAACAACACCGAGAAGAGGATTGTGACTAACCCACAATTGATCATATCCATGAAGAAGAAAAGGTCAACTGCAAACAATCCCCCCTGATCCAGAAATCAAGACAGGGGACACTAGCTGGTTCATCTCTCCCCTTGAGGTCATTCCTCTTAACAAACTGGAAAAAGAGGAAGAAAGTGACGAAAAACATGTCAAGCTAATAACACTAAAAGAGCGCTTGTTGGGAGGCAACCCAACCTTAGGTAACATTTCATTTCTCTGCTTGGTTTATTTTCTTTCTTTCCTTTGTTTAAATTTCAATAAATTGGCATATGATTACATTCTAAGTTTGGTGTTGCCCTGCAACAATTTTTTTTCAATATTTCTGGATGATTGCATCAAATCAAAAATGAAAGTGTCACACTGAGATTCTAAGTTTGGTGTGCCACTTATTTTCTATGCAATTTATTTAGCAACATTATTTGTCTGCATAATCATAATGCCTCTGTAGTTTTATTCTTTTCTTTTGGTTTGACACTTTGTTATTCTATTTACTTTAGTCATTTCTTTATTTTTAATGCTTTTATTTATTTTGCTCCTTGACTGTTTTTGTTAAATACCTCACCAAGAAATCCTTACTCATGACAGATTCTTTGCTTCGTGATTGTATTTAACATATAACAGTTCCCTTTGTTTAGTTTTAGTTCAAATAAATTGACATATGGTTGCATTCTAAGTTTGGTGTTGCTATGCAACAAAATTTGATCCCAATCCATACTAGATACTTGCATCAATTCTAAGTGAAAGTGTCACACTAAGTTTAGTGTGCCACTTATATTTTTAAGCAATGTATCATCTTATGTTTGCAATCACAATGTCTCTGTTTCCTGTGCCTTGATGGTTATTTTTTATTTTGCTTGCTTAAACACATGTACTATTAATATTTCATTGTGTAAGACACTCATGATCCATCTTAGCCCCATTACCACTGTTATAATTGTTGCTTGAGGATGAGCAAGCATTCTGAGTTTGGCATGGGAAGGGGAGGAATAGGAGGAAAAGGACAACAACAAGGAAGATGAACTACAAGGTGGTAACGCTCCTTTCTCCTCCTACTTACTTCCAGCATTGTAAATTTCATGATTATCTTTATCTTCTCAGTATGCATGTGTGGTATGAATAAGCATAGCCTGAATTTTGAATTGTAACATGTTGTTGTGACATTATGACTACCATCTTGAATTTTGTGAGTTCAAAAGCAATAAAGCATCATGGTTATAAACAAACAAGGTCATTAAAGAAGAATGCAGCATATAAGCATACAAGTTTTGGAAAGCTAGTATGATTAATTGTTGCTCAATTGCATTAGATTTTATTTAATTGAAGTTTTCATCTAGGACATTTTATGAAATTTTTGAAATCATGAAAACTTTGAAAGAAGCAAATGCAAATAAGGCAAGAAAGAAAAAGGGAAAGAATGAGAAAGCTGAAGGCTCTGAGTACCAATGACAATTAAGTTGTTAAGTACTTGTGGTGTTTATGTATCAGGCAAAAAGCTTAAAAATAAAACACCTAGAGTCAAGGTTAGGCTCAAGTGCAAAAGCACTCCCTCAAAGCTCAAGGCTTTGAGCATCAATAATTAGAGAGTCAAGCAAAGAAACAAATGAGCTTAATGAAGTCCTCTAATTAAATACTTGTGGAGCTTATGTATCAAGTGGTAATACTTGAAAACAAAGAATTTAGAATCGTAGCTTTGTTATCAACTCATGGAGCAAAGCATCCAAAAGGAGAAGCTAAAAAGAAAATCAAAAGCTGTTTCAAGGAAGAAATATAAGGAAAAGATTTCATAAAATAAGCTAGATAGAAGCATCAATCATCTATTTCTTTTGTGACTGTAGCATGCATAGAAAACTAGCCAACCATGAACATTAACTTACTATTCTTCTCACCTTAGTTTGTCAAAAATTACTGCATGATTCTTTTCTTGCTTGGGGACAAGCAAGGTTTAAGTTTGGTGTTGTGATGACATGTCATCATGTCATGTTTTTCTATGCTTTTTCATACAAGAAATTGATGATTAATGCTTAAATATTGCATGCTTTTGTGCTTAAAAGGTATATTTCCTTGATCTTTTGATTTTATAAACTTTGTAGGAAATAAGAAGAAAAAGAAGCAAAAAAACCACAAAATAAGCTCAAAAGAAGAAAAGAAGGATTTTGGGGCATACTTTAAAGTTTGAGCACGCTTTGGAACCTTAGGCCACGCTTTTAAAAGCGTGGCCTATAACCATGAAGCCTTGGCATTAGTAACATGATACATTAGTATTAATATCTTATGCATGCATTACCATGAATTGATAATTAAAACATGCATGCAGGAAACATTTATTACTAATGCCAATTGGCAAATCAAGCTTTACGTTAATGCATTGGCATGACTAAGTAATATAATAAAGTAAATTAAAGCATGCATGCATTTAATTATTAATGCCATCATGAACCATGCATTATTAACGCATTGGCATTATTAATTGAGAATGAATGAAATGAATGAACGAGTAATTGGCATTACTAATAAAGCCAATGAAAGCAAAGTTAAAGCAAGGAAGCAACATTCATTAAGCAAGAGAGCGTTAGCATTCATTAAACAATGAGCATTCACTTTGGAAGTGAGCGCCACGTTTACTTTTTGAACTTTTGCGTGAATTCAAGCTTGGGAGGCAAGCTCGGGCCATCCCACACACTAAGGGCGCTCAAGGTTTGAGCGTAGTGTTCGCTAAGGGAATGCCCATGAGGAAGCGCTCCACCAAAGGAAGTGCTCAACCAAAGGAAGCCAAGCGCTCAAATTTGGAGCGCAACGCTCAATAAGCGAACGCCAACCAAGAAAGGCACGCACTAAATTGGCGCACCAAAGGGAATGAACGGGGCGTTCACTTTCCCAACTGAACGCTCCACTGGAGCATCACTAATTCCTACAATTTATGTTCTATTGCTTTAATTTCATCCAATTCACCACTGTTAGCTTGACTAAACTAATCACCTCACTAAAGTTGCTTGATCCATCAATCCTTGTGGGATCGACCTCACTCTTGTGAGTTATTACTACTTGATGCGACCCGGTACACTTGTCGGTGAGTTTGTGTTGACATCGAATTTCCACCCATCACCCCATAACAACCTTGAAAAGACCTCATGATGTTTGCATTTGTATACTAAATTTTTGTTGATTGGTTAGATGAAGAACAAAGTTTAGAAAGAATGACTAGAGAAGAGTAGAGTGAATTAAACCTAGACACTTGAGCGATTAGAGTGAATATCCACTACTAGTGAAGGTTCCATACTTGATTCTATGTTCCCTGCTTTCATGAGCTGTCCTCTTACAAGTTTACTTTTCTTTTATTGTGTGATTTAAATTAGTGGAATCTGATTTGTTTTTGTCTTGTAGAACTTATTTACTTTTAACCAAGTAGACAGAATCATCATGGCATATAGTTGCATTCATAGGTTGTATCTCATGAGTCTTACTTTCCCCCATTCATTCTTTTTATCTCCTTGAGCTTAGCATGAGGACATGCTAATGTTTATGTGTGGGGAGATTGATAAACTACTATTTTATGGTTTATCTTATGCTCAATTGAGTGGTTTTTATCAATTTTTTGCACACTTATTCATACTATTTGCATGATTTTACAATTCCTTCCCAATTTTGTGCTATAATTGAAAACTTGCTTGCTAAGCCTTTAAATTGTGTATTTTAATTCCCCTTTATACCATTTGATGCCGTGATCTATGTGTTAAGTGCTTTCAGGCTTTATAGGGTAGGAATGGTTTAGAGGATAGAAAGGAAGCTTGCAAAAATGGAATGAGCACAACAAATAAAGGAGACAACCTGCGAGAAGTGACGCGCATGCATGGCTCACGCGTGTGCGTGAATTGGAGTTCGCACAGCGATGCGTGCACATACCTGACGCGTACGCGTGACACGCAAAGTTGACTAGTGACGCGTACGCGTGGCTGACGCGTACGCATGACATGCGCTACCTGCAGAAAACGCTGGGGGCGATTTTGGGCTAAGTTTGGACCTAGTTTTTGGCCAAAAAACATAGACTAGAGCCAGGGGACAAGTAGAGACTCAACAAACATTCTCATTCGCATAGTTTTTAGTTTTAGATTAGAATCTTAGAGAAAAAACACACTTCCTCTAGGTTTTCTACACACTCATAGTTTTTATAGTTTTCTACACACTCATTATTCTAGTTTGTTTTCTTATTCCTTTACTCTTTTGATTACTTATTAACCCTGTTCAGATACGTATGTTGCATTTTGGGATTTATTAATGCAAAGAAATATTTTTACTTTTAATTAATTTTCATTTCCTATTTTATTTAATTTATCATGTCTTCTTCTTATATTTCTGTGAACGTTATATTCATGTCAATGGAGTAGACTCCCAAATTTACTTGGGGTTTAAGTAAAAAGAGACCCTTGAGTTGGAATGCTCAAGAGATTAGTTAAATTGGAAGTTGTTGGCTAATTCTCTATTTACTAATGCTAATCCTTCCATAAGGAGAGGATTAGGACTTACGAATAAGAGTTAGCTCAATCACTTGACTTTCCTTTATTTAGTAAGGGTTAACTAAGTGAAAACAACAACCTCTTGATACTACACTTGAGCGAATTCCAACAAGGATAGAATTTCCAATTAATCCTTTCCCCGGTCAAGGCTTTTTATTTTGATTATATAAAACCTCTTTTAATTTATACTGCTTAATTTACAATTATTTATTTTTTCCATTTTCCAACTCTTAAAATTTCTCAGAAAACTCTCGATTAATAAAATAGCACCCTTTTGTCAACTCGTTGGGAGACGACCTGGGATTTCTACTCCTAGTATTTTTATTCTAAATTTGTGACAACCCTTCTAAATTGATAAGCGGATTTTCGTCGGTTAAGAACTGTACTTACAACACTGTTCTTACTATAATTTCTTAATTGGCTGATTTCCGCTCGCATCACGAAACCCTCACTAGGTGTGTATACACTCTCAACGCTCAGTGTTTAGGGTCAATTCACTCAAATCTCCTTCCAGTCATGCTTTCAAGGATTTACTTTTCATCTAACAATCAACAAACAAGTGATGCATGAATGCAATTATCATGAGGACTTCATATGGTTGTAATGGGGTTAGGGTAAGTGGTGCACGAAATTGTGATCATCAATGGCGCTAACAACTTGGTACGCACAATTGTAATCTCAACTCTTTATCACAACTTCGCGCAACTAACCAGCAAGTGCACTGGGTCGTCCAAGTAATAAACCTTACGTGAGTAAGGGTCGATCCCACGGAGATTGTCGGCTTGAAGCAAGCTATGGTCACCTTGCAAATCTCAGTCAGGCGGATTCATATGGTTATAGAGATTTTATAATTAAAAGATAAATAAAACGTAAAGTAAAGATAGAGGTACTTATGTAATTCATTGGTGAGAATTTCAGATAAGCGTATAGAGATGCTTCCATTCCTCCTGAACCTCTGCTTTCCTGCTGTCTTCATCCAATCATTCATACTCCTTTCTATGGCAAGCTGTATGTTAGGCATCACCGTTGTCAATGGCTACATCCTATCCTCTCAGTAAAAATGGTCCAATGCGCTGTCACTGCATGGCTAATCATCTGTCGATTCTCGATCATAATGGAATAGGATTTACTATCCTTTTGCATTTGTCACTATGCCCAGCACTTGCGAGTTTGAAGCTCGTCACAGGCATTCTTTCCCAGATCCTACTCAGAATACCATAGACAAGGTTTAGACTTTTCGGATCGCACGAATGGTCGTCCATGGGTTCTAACTTATACCACGAAGACTCTGATTAAGGAATCTCAGAGATACTCATTCAATCTAAGGTAGAACGGAAGTGGTTGTCAGGCACGCGTTCATAGGGAATGATGATGAGTGTCACGATCATCACATTCATATTGAGGTGCGAATGAATATCTTAGAATAGGAATAAGCTTGAATTGAATAGAAAAACAATAGTACTTTTTATTAATTCATGAGGAACAGTAGAGCTCCACACCTTAATCTATGGTGTGTAGAAACTCTACCGTTGAAAATACATAAGAACAAGGTCTAGGCGTGGCCGCGAGACCAGCCCCCATGATCTAAGAACTAAACGTCCCAAGATGTCTAATACAATAGTAAAAAGTCCTATTTATGCTAAACTAGTTACTAGGGTTTACAGAAATAAGTAAATGGTGCAGAAATCCATTTCTGGGGCCCACATTGTGTGTGCTTGGGCTGAGCATTGAGCTTTACACGTGTAGAGGCTTCTCTTGGAGTTGAACGCTAGTTTGTAACCTGTTTCTGGCGTTTAACTCCACTTTGCAACCTGTTTCTGGCGTTTAACTCCAGAATATAGCATGGAACTGGCGTTGAACGCCAGTTTGCATCATCTAAACTCAGGAAAAGTATGGACTATTATATATTTCTGGAAAGCCCTGGATGTCTACTTTCCAACGCAACTGAGAGCGCGCCATTTAGAGTTCTATAGCTCCAGAAAATTCACTTTGAGTGCAGGGAGGTCAGAATCCAACAGTATCAGCGGTCCATTGTCAACCTCTGAATCAGATTTTTGCTCAGGTCCCTCAATTTCAGTCAGAAAATACCTGAAATCATAGAAAAACACACAAACTCATATTAAAGTCTAGAAATGTGATTTTTATTTAAAAACTAATAAAAATATGCTAAAAACTAACTGAATTACACTAAAAACTATGTAAAAATAATGCCAAAAAGCGTATAAATTATCCACATCCTTTCCAGTGTCCAGGATTATGAAATCAGTAGGGATGTAAAGGCCTTCAACCTTTACTAACACGTCCTCTACTTGTTCATAAGCCATTTTCATAGATTTGTCTGCCATCTCAAATGAGAAATTGGCAGCCTGTACCTCAAGGATTCCTAGTTTCTCCATTACAGAGAGTGGGATTAAGTTTATTCCTGACCCCAGGTCACACAGAGCCTTCTCAAAGGTCATGGTGCCTATGTTACAGGGTATTAAGAATTTACCAGGATCTTGCTACTTTTGAGGTAATTTCTGCCTATCCAATGCATTCAGTTCATTGGTGAGCAAGGGAGGTTCATCTTCCCAAGTCTCATTACCAAATAATTTGGCATTCAGCTTCATGATTGCACCAAGATACTTCGCAACTTGCTCTTTAGTAACATCTTCATTATTTTCAGAAGAAGAATACTCATCCGAGCTCATGAAGGGCAGAAGGAGGTTCATTGGAATCTCTATGGTCTCTAGATGAGCCTCAGATTCCTTTGGTTCCTCTAAGAGACACTCCTTATTGGTCACTGGACGTCCCAGGAGGTCTTCTTCACTAGGATTCACGTCCTCCCCCTCCCTTGTAGGTTCGGCCATGATGGTTAAATCAATGGCCTTGCACTCTCTCTTTGGATTTTCTTCTGTATTGCTTGGAAGAGTACTAGGAGGAGTTTCAGTGACTCTTTTACTCAGCTGGCCAACTTGTGCCTCCAAATTTCCAATGGAGGACATTGTTTCATTCATGAAACTCACAGTGGCTTTAGATAGATCAGAGACTATATTTGCCAAGCTAGATGGATTCTGCTCAGAATTCTCTGTCTGTTGCTGAGTGGATGATGAAAAAGGTTTACTATTGTTAAACCTATTTCTTCCACCATTATTAAAGCCTTGTTGAGGCTTTTGTAGATCCTTCCATGAGAAATTTGGATGATTTCTCCATGAGGGGTTATAGGTGTTTCCATAAGGTTCACCCATGTAATTCACCTCGGCTATTGCAGGGTTCTCAGGATCATAAGCTTCTTCTTCAGAAGATGCCTCTTGAGTACTGTTGGATGCAGCTTGCATTCTATTCAGACTCTGAGAAATCATATTGACTTGCTGAGTCAATATTTTGTTTTGAGCCAATATAGCATTCAGAGCATCAATTTTAAGAACTCCCTTCCTCTGAGGCGTCCCATTACTTACAGGATTCCTCTTAGAAGTGTACATAAACTGGTTGTTAGCAACCATGTCAATGAGTTCTTGAGCTTCTGCAGGTGTTTTCTTTAGGTGAATAGATCCACCTGCAGAATGGTCCAGTGACATCTTTGATAGCTCAAACAGACCATCATAGAATATATCTAGGATGGTCCATTCTGAAAGCATGTCAGATGGACACTTTTTGGTCAGTTGCTTATATCTCTCCCAAGCTTCATAGAGGGATTCACCATCTTTCTATCTGAAGGTTTGAACATCCACTCTAAGCTTACTAAGCTTTTGAGGAGGAAAGAACTTGGCTAAAAAAGCCGTGACCAGCTTATCCCAAGAGTTCAGGCTATCTTTAGGTTGAGAGTCCAACCGAATTCTAGCTCTACCTCTTATAGCAAACGGGAAAAGCATGAGCCTGTAGACCTCGGGATCAACCCTATTGGTCTTAACAGTATCACAGATCTGCAAGAATTCAGTTAAGAACTGAAAAGGATCTTCAAATGGAAGTCCATGAAACTTGCAGTTCTGTTGCATCAGAGAAACTAGTTGAGGTTTAATCTCAAAATTGTTTGCTCCAATGGCAGGGATTGAGATGCTTCTTCCATGTAAATTGGAATTTGGTGCAGTAAAGTCACCAAGCATCTTCCTTTCATTGTTATTATTTTCGGCCATGTCTCCTTTCCTTTCGAAAATTTCTGTCAGATTTTCTCTAGAGAGTTGAGCTTTAGCTTCCCTTAGCTTCCTCTTCAGAGTCCTTTCAGGTTCAGGATCAGCTTCAACAGGAATGTTCTTATCCTTGTTCCTACTCATATGAAAAAGAAGAGAACACAAAAGAAAATATGGAATCCTCTATGTCACAGTATAGAGATTCCTTATGCAAGTATAAGAAGAGAAGAATATAAGAAGGAGAAGAGGAAAATTCGAACACAAAGAGGGAGATGGGGTTCGAATTTTTGGGTGGAGGAGAAGTGTTAGTAGATGAATAAATAAATAGAAAGAGATGAGGAAGAGAAGAATTCGAAAATTAAACAAAATAAAATAAAAATATTTTAAAATTAAAGTTAGAATTCAAGAATTAAAATTAAAATCAAATTAGATTGAAATTAAAACAATTAGTTAATCAAAAAGGAAATTTGAAAAAGAAGGAAGGGATTTTCGAAAATTAGAGAGAGAGTTAGTTAGGTAGTTTTGAAAAAGATAAAAATCAAGCAAAAAGTTAAGTGGTTAATTGAAAAGGATTTGAAAATCAAATTTTGAAAAGATAAGAAGTTAGAAAAGATTTTGAAATTGATTTTGAAAAAGATGTGATTGAAACTTATTTTGAAAAAGATTTGAAAAAGAAATTTGAAAAGATTTGATTTTTGAAATCAAAGTTGATTACTTGACTAACAAGAAACTAAAAAGATATGATTCTAGAGTTTAAAGATTGGACCTTTCTTACTAGGCAAGTAACAAACTTAAAAATTTTGAATCAACCACATTAATTGTTAGCATTAATTTCGAAAATATGAAATAAAAACAAGAAAAAGATTTTGAAAATAATTTTTGAAATTTTTCAAAAATATTAAGAAGGAAATTGAAAAAGATTTGATTTTTTTTGAAAAAGATTTGAAAAAGATAGAATTTTTAAATTGAAAATTTGATTTGACTCATAAGAAACAACTAAATTTTAAAAAGTTTTGAAAAGTCAACTCAAATTTTTGAAAATTTATGAGAGAATAAGGGAAAGATATTTTTTGATTTTTTTTTTGAATTTTAATGATGAGAGAGAAAAATATCAAAAAGACTCAATGCATGAGAATTTTGGATCAAAACACATGATGCATGCAAGAACACTATGAATGTCAAGATGAACACCAAGAACACTTTGAATGTCATGATGAACATCAAGAACTTATTTTTGAAAAATTTTCAAGAAAGAAAAACATGCAAGACACCAAACTTAGAAATTTTCAATGTTGAGACATTAATAATTCAAAAATGTATATGAGAAACAAGAAAAGACACAAAATAAGAAATTTTAAAGATCAAACAAGAAGACTTACCAAGAACAACTTGAAGATCATGAAGAATGCAATGCATGAATTTTCGAAAAATGCAAGAAAGAGATAAACATGCAATTGACACCAAACTTATGACTTGACACTAAATTCAAGCAAGAAACATCAAATTATTTTTTGTTTTATAATTTTATTAAATTTATTTGTATATTTTTCGAAAATTAAATTGGAAAAAGAGAAATAAGGATTTCAAAATTTTTAATAGGAATTCCAGGAATCTTGCACTGTTAGTCTAAAGCTCCAGTCCAGGAATTAGACATGGCTTACTAGCCAGCCAAGCTTTCAGTGAAAGCTCCGGTCCAAAACACTAGACATGGCCAATGGCCAGCCAAGCTTCAGCAGATACAAATCAGACATACAACAGCTGATACTTCATCCAACTTCATATGCTGATAAGTGGAAGCCTCGGTCTAAATGAATTAGACATGGCTTTTACAGCCAGCCAGGCTTCAACGTGCTTCACGAAACTCTAGAATTTATTCTTAAAAATTCTGAAGAAAAATATATTTTTGAAAAATATTTTTTTTCGAAAATAAGAATAATAAAAACAAAAAGGATAAAATTAAAATAAAATTACCTAATCTGAGCAACCAGATGAACTGTCAGTTGTCCAAACTCGAACAATCCCCGGCAACGACGCCAAAAACTCGGTGCACGAAATTGTGATAATCAATGGCGCCAACAACTTGGTACGCACAATTGTAATCTCAACTCTTTATCACAACTTCGCACAACTAACCAGCAAGTGCACTGGGTCGTCCAAGTAATAAACCTTACGTGAGTAAGGGTCGATCCCACGGAGATTGTCGGCTTGAAGCAAGCTATGGTCACCTTGCAAATCTCAGTCAGGCGGATTCAAATGGTTATAGAGATTTTATAATTAAAAGATAAATAAAACGTAAAGTAAAGATAGAGGTACTTATGTAATTCATTGGTGAGAATTTCAGATAAGCGTATAGAGATGCTTCCATTCCTCCTGAATCTCTGCTTTCCTGCTGTCTTCATCTAATCATTCATACTCATTTCTATGGCAAGCTGTATGTTAGGCATCACCGTTGTCAATGGCTACATCCTGTCCTCTCAGTGAAAATGGTCCAATGCGCTGTCACTGCATGGCTAATCATCTGTCGGTTCTCGATCATACTGGAATAGGATTTACTATCCTTTTGCGTCTGTCACTACGCCCAGCACTCGCGAGTTTGAAGCTCGTCACAGCCATTCCTTCCCAGATCCTACTCGGAATACCACAGACAAGTTTTAGACTTTTCGGATCTCATGAATGGTCGTCCATGGGTTCTAACTTATACCACAAAGACTCTGATTAAGGAATCTCAGAGATACTCATTCAATCTAAGGTAGAACGGAAGTGGTTGTCAGGCAAGCGTTCATAGGGAATGATAATGAGTGTCACGATCGCCACATTCATATTGAGGTGCGAATGAATATCTTAGAATAGGAATAAGCTTGAATTGAATAGAAAAATAATAGTACTTTGTATTAATTCATGAGGAACAGCAGAGCTCCATACCTTAATCTATGGTGTGTAGAAACTCTACCGTTGAAAATACATAAGAACAAGGTCTAGGCATGGTTGCGAGACCAGTCCCCATGATCTAAGAACTAAACGTCCCAAGATGTCTAATACAATAGTAAAAAGTCCTATTTATGCTAAACTAGTTACTAGGGTTTACAGAAATAAGTAAATGGTGCAGAAATCCATTTCTGGAGCCCACTTTGTGTGTGCTTGTGCTGAGCATTGAGCTTTACACGTGTAGAGGCTTCTTTTGGAGTTGAAAGCCAGTTTGTAACCTATTTCTGGCATTTAACTCCACTTTGCAACCTGTTTCTGGTGTTTAACTCTAGAATGCAGCATGGAACTAGCGTTGAACGCCAGTTTGGGTCATCTAAACTCGGGCAAAGTATGGACTATTATATATTTCTGGAAAGCCCTGGATGCTTACTTTTCGACGCAATTGAGAGCGCACCATTTGGAGTTCTGTAGCTCCAGAAAATCCACTTTGAATGCAGGGAGGTCAGAATCCAACAGCATCAGCAGTCCTTTGTCAGCCTCTGAATCAGATTTTTGCTTAGGTCCCTCAATTTCAGTCAAAAAATACCTGAAAGCATAGAAAAACACACAAACTCATAGTAAAGTCCAGAAATGTGAATTTTATTTAAAAACTAATAAAAATATGCTAAAAACTAACTGAATTATACTAAAAACTATGTAAAAACAATCCCAAAAAGCGTATAAATTATCCGCTCATCAGTAAGGTAAGGTAAATATAGCCAAGTGGACTATAATGATTGAATCCTTGATTAGTTTAAGTATCCAACCCAACCTATATCAACCAAATCAAAATAAAATGCAATCCTAACCTTCCATCACTTTTTTTCACACACATTCATGTAAGCTCTTTCACTTACATCACATATGCATTCCTTATTCATTTCTTTTCTCTTTGGGGTAACTTTTGTCCCCTTTTTATGATTTATTTATTTTTTTTTGTAAAAGACAATGCATATGGTTCAATAGCTCATACATGAATGCACCCATTTTCCAAATTTTCAATGAATACCCAAATTAAACATTTTCTTTTACTACCAAAGTTTCTCAAAAGATTCCCCCACACTTAAATGTAACACACTCCTTCAACCGAAGCTAATCAAGGATACAATCCAAGGAAATTCATGGTTTTCCACTTAGGGTTGTGATATACTAATATCGAGAACAATGGGGTAAATAAAGCTCAAAGGGATTTAACAATGGTAGATACAAAGGGTAGGCTATTTGGGTAAGTGAGCTATTATCAAGGATGGCCTCAATCATGCTCAATGCAATTCAAAACATCAATCATTGGACATAAAGAATCAAGCAAAACCAAGATTACAATCATAGAAGAGATATATCACACCATGAACAAAATTAGGGGTTAAAAGATGTAACCACTCATTCAAGCTCAAAAACTCACAAGGTATTTGTTCTTTTCTCATCTATGTTCCAAAATAATCATTCAAGCAAGTTTGAAAAACAAATTTTCAATCAATTCAATAGAATGCCCTTAAACAGAATTCTTGGAAATCCTTGTTGTTTTTCACCAAAATTATTTCCTATATGTATGTATATTGTGATAGATGCAAAAAATTTTCAAAATTTCCTAGTTCTTTTCCTAATTTTCAACAAGTAAAAATTAACATGAACAATTAGGATATAATTGAACTAGGTGCTATACTATTCACATCATCCAATCACAACTTCTATTATAAAATATATACTAAGAAAAAGATGCAAAATGCAATAGATATAACTATGATATATATACCAAAAGAAAATGCAATGCAACAGTTAAAACACTCCAAATATGTACAAGAAACATAATAAAATAAAACAAAAATAAAGTGCAAAGTGTTCGGAAAAGGGAATTTACAGCCCGATAATGACGAATCCTCCGCCACACTTAAGCGTTGCACGGTCCTCCGTGCATGAATACGATCCGGGGAGAACGTCTCTCAAAAGCTTCCGCCTTTGGTTGGTGGATGCGGGGGCTTGGGTTTTGTGGAATTGCCAAGTTCCATGTATGCTCGGCATCTCCATCCTCGGTTTCTTCTTCCTCCCCCGGCTCTTTGCCTTCATGTCTCATCCTCAAAAAGAATGGATAAAGTATAATTAAGAATCAAAAGGCAAGTGGCACAAAAGGGTAAAGGAGTAAGCAAATAAGCATCTAATTGAGGAAGTTTGTATAGTGGTGTGGAATACACACAACGGCCAGTTAAAGTGGCATCCACACTATCAAAAGTAAGAATGAGTTTCTCAATTAAATGGCCTAAGATTCAAGCAATGAAGGAGCATCAACTAAACACATGCAAACTTAGGCAAGTACAACAAAAGTGAATTGAATGTAGGAATTATTGGATATTGAAGTTATGCAAGTGAAAGCGCAAGATTAATAGAAAATAGCACAATCAACAATAACCAATGCAATGACGAAGAGAACTACCAATTCATCCTTAAGAATAATCAAATAATCACATGGGAAGGTGCTTGCTACAAAAAGTGACAAGTCTTGATAAGAATCAACTCAAGTCAACTCAAACAAATGCAAAGCATTAGCAAGGAGAAAATACCTTGTGATGTGATTATATTGACTCAAAAATCATAATGAACAGGCAATTCCATTCAATTCACTGAATTCAATATGTACTTGTTAAAAATATCACCAAATAAGGGACAAAAAGTCAATTTCTAAATCAATTTGGTGCTAGCAACTCAAAGCATTAGAAGACATGTTACAATCATGTATGATAGACAACCAAAGCAGCTGGGATAAGTATTTGCTTTTGGTCAAATTCGTCTACAACAATAGTTTCCAATAAAGTATCGGGATGGCACCATATGAAACTCTCTATGGAAGAAGATGTCGGACACCATTGTGTTGGAATGACGATGGAGAAGCTAGTGTCTTAGGTTCAGACTTAGTGTAAGAAACTACTGAGAAGGTAAAGGAGATTCGTCGGAAGATCCAAACAGCACAAAGCCGTCAAAAGAGCCATGCCGATAATAGACGTAGACCCTTAGAGTTTAGTAACGGAAACCGTGTCTTTCTAGAAGTAACCTCGATTACTGGAATAGGTAGAGCCCTTAAGACTAAAAAGCTTAACCCACGATACATAGAACCTTTCCAGATACTTAAAAAAGTTGGTCTTGTAGTTTATCAAATAGTCCTTCCTCCTTATTTATCAAACCTTCATGATGTTTTTCATGACTCGCAACTTAAGAAATATATTCCCGACAAGAGTCACGTTTTACAACCACAGACAGTACAGTTATGAAATGATTTGACATATCAAGCATCACCGGTTCAAATCGTAGAAAGAAGTGATAAGCAGCTAAAAGGCAAGATTGTTCGCTTAGTCAAAGTAGCATGGGAACCAAGAGGAGAGGAAGAGCACACTTGGGAACTGGAAGATAAAATGAAAGCTGATTACCCGCATTTATTCCTAGGTAACTGAAATTTTGAGGGCAAAATTTTCTTTTAGGAGGGTAGAATATAACAACCCTGATTTTCGAGTACATGAGATCTTTTCTGAAAGTACGGATTTCTCCAGAAGATTAGTAAAGGGAACACCTCTGCTATATCATCAAGCATCTCAATCCTCATTATCATTATGTCATCCTTAATCTAGAACCTCCTTTGAGGCAAGCTCGATAATGCAATAGCGAAGAACCTAGTTTTTGAACCGTATTGGTTGGCAGTTTTGATTCTGATTTTCGTAAATAGTCTCTGTTTGACGAACTGGACTCAATTCATGAGAGGAAAGAGATAATAGTATAATATTATCATTATATTAGTATTAAAAAATGCTTGAATGATATTATAAGGTTACCTGGTCTATTTTTGTTAAAAACAGAAAATCGGTTTAACCGGGTTTACGGTTTACTGGTGCAGCTTAGCACCAGCACTCTCTGATGAATTTGGCAATGCTAAGGCCTCATTATACATGTTCTATTATCATAATAAATATGTTACTAGTGTCATTTATGCTAGTAGCTCAGAAAATAATTTTTAAAGATGTTTTTACGAGTGTTTCGGTACACCTAGTTTTAGTAGTTGTACACCAGAGATATTTTAATATTATTTTAATCCACCTCCAAGCCAACCAATCACAACTCACCTTACACCCCCAAGACCTCCAAGACTGTCTCATTTCATCATTTTGGCCGAAAATAACAAGAGAGAAAAGAGAAAAACTTTCATGAACACTTAATCTTCAAAGCTTGATTTCTTCTGAACTAAAACTTAAATCAAAACTTCGATTTTACCAAAATGATCCTCTCTTCTTCCTCTACATAACCATGTAACTTATCAAAGATGGAAATAAGGTGAGATGGCTGTCTCCCTCCCATTTCAATTCGGTTTTTAAGGAAAACCATGCAAAACATGTGTTTTCTTGATGTTCTTCCTTAGGAATCATGCTTAACTTGACTTGAGGGCCAAGAAACGTAAATTTCCAGCAAGTCTAAGGTGAGATATCTCTTCCTAACATACTGAGTGAGATTTGTTCAGTTGAGAGTTTTTGGATTTAAAGTTGTTCTTGATGTGATTTAGGAGGAAAAAGTGCTTAAGGACCACCTGAAAGTTTAACCGAATTAGGAGCAGCAAAACCAGGTAGGGATTGACGAATTTAATCTTGATTGATTGTGTTTGAGTTGTGTGATTATGATATGGTTTGTCTGTGCTTGAAATTGATTGTTTGTATGAGTAATTCTTGTTGAAATTTTGGTGAAAATTTGATGAAATTTGATGAAATTCAAGCTATGAATGTGTGTTCTTGTGGCTGCTGGAAAACGAAACCCTAGAGCTTAAATTGAGGTTCAATTTGTGTTAAAATCATGTAGAAAAGATGGGGTTTTAGTGGCTGGAAATTTATTTTGAATTATGGTAAAAATCGGTTGCTGAAAAGACTGAAAAACGGGTAAAAACAAAGAAAGAATCTGAAGAATTTACGAAGAACAGGAAGAACACTTTGAGTGTGGTGAAGAACAATGAAGAACACCTTTTTGATCCATAAAATGGCAAGGAAGTAAATATTTTGGTGTTTGGGGTTATTTTGTAATTTCTAAAAGTTAAGGTGGTAAAAGTAGAAATATTAAAAGTTACGGATGGTAAAAAGTGAATTTTAAAGGTTAAAGGTTAAAGCAAAATTAATTTTCAAAAATTTAATAATAAAATAATAAATAATAATAAAATATTAAATAATAATATTAAATTAAAAATAATATTTTAATAAAAATAATAAAATAATGCGGAAAAGGCAGTTTTTTGTAAAAGCTTTAGAAAGACAACTTTAAGCGCAGAATCTCATAATTACCTTCATAAAACACTTAGGGAGTGGTAAGAACATATTAGTGAGGCAAAGATAAAAGAAAGGTAAAAAGTTGAAGAAAAGATAAAAACTAAAGTAAAGTCTGTAAGGTTTTAATAACAGAAAAAACAGACAGAAATTAGTGAACGAACTAGGGCAACATAGTTAGTCCTTGAGTTGCGACTAGGGTTAGGTATTATATGAAAAGTTAAACTGTTTCAGTATAGACTTAATGAACCTATACTTGGGGCAGGCGAACTATTCATACCGAAATTTATATAAACTTTAAATACATACGTTAAGCAGAGAAATTAGAGCAGAGTAGAGAAACACAGAAAACAGAGTAACCAGAGCAAAGTAAAGAGATAAAGAGAAAAAGAGTAATATAGATACAGATGAAAAGAGTAATCAGAGAAGAGAAAAGAGATACGGAGAACAGAGTAACTAAAACAGAGTAAAGAGATACAGAGAAAAGAGAAACCAGAACAGAGTAAAGAGATATAAAGAGAAGAGTAATATAATAAAGAGCTATATTTATATATATATATATATATATATATATATATATATATATATATATATATATATATTAGTTGCTTAATGCAACCCAGAGCTATATATATATATATATATATATTAGTTGCTTGATGCAACCCAGAGCTATATTTATATATATATTAGTTCCTTGATGCAACCCAGAGCTATATTCAATATATGTTAGTTGCTTAATGCAACCCAGAGCCTTTGTAGGGAAACTAAGTTACCTACAGCCATTTTCCGCTTCCCCAGAGCAGAGCAGAGTATATATATATTTTCCTGCAGTAAGCAGAGGCTGTCTCAAATGAGTGGCTATTATTATATGCACATTTATTTAGGAACGGAAAATCGTATCCGGGAAATCGGGATTACTTGTGACCGGATAAATGTCGGGATTGCGGGCAGCCAACCGACACATGAGCTCATGGCCTGCGCTAGGGCTAGACATGCATCATTCTAGTCTGCGCATCATTCTCTGTTGCATTCCTTTCTGTGTGTGATCTACTTCTTTATGTTTGTCTGCTCGTATGCTATTTCTGTGCTTTATTTTCTTGTATTCTTTTGTTTGTGTTCTGCTCTCTTTTCTCTCTACTTTCTCTTTCTATCTTTATCTTCTGTTTACTGCTTCGCTATATTATGTTATTCGTCTACTAATCGACCCCAAATAAATGAACGTAACTAATAACCCCGACCCTACTAAGAACTCCCCAGTTCTTACCCCTTCTCTCTCCCTTTCCCCTTCGGATGGAAGTAAGAGTTCCTTTCCGTAGTTCGCTGACGATTGTACGCAAAAAGGGATTCCACTCTAGGCAGTCTTCTGAGTCTAGGGTGAATATCGTTCTCTGATTATATGTATATACTGTGAGACCAGCCAATGTCTGCACCCTGTTCGTATGCGCACTTTAACCTAAATCCTGTGTACGAGATTCCTATTGTGTGGCTACTTCATGAGGTACCAGAGAGACGTCCTGTGGAAAATTCTGATCGTGCAGAGGAGTAGCAGATGATGTTCTATCTTTTGATGACGTTCCACTTGACTTTTGTTTCGAAGACCTAGAACGTACTTTCCCTCGCTTTAGTAGTTTAGAGGGACTAGGTGAGTATAGAGTCTAGGCTAGCCTAGGTGCCAGCTTAGGGACCTCTTGAACAGGTCAGGACCTGGGATGTTGTATGTATATATATGTATATAGATATTATTTAGCTATATCTAGGGGTGTTCTAACTAACAGTCTATATGCTAATAAAGGCTGAATCACCGAATGTTGTCAACTACTTGTGATGTATTTTTGTGTGGTTGTTTATAACTGTTTTATCAGTTATTACTTGTGAATTGATTATAAATGATTCTGTCTATTAATCCAAACATTTTCAAAAAAAAAATACACCACGCAAATTAACTACGCGTTTAACAACGAATCAGGCTCATATGATAAATAATAGATAATAATTAGGAAGACAAATTGGTAGCGCTTAGTTTCCGGTATGATCTAGACATATTGAAAATTGGGTCGTTACAGCCTTGACTTGGGAATGAGGATCCAAGGAATCCTATCATCGCCATAACTACAACTATGGTAATTATCATGAGTCAATATCGCCTAGTCAACCCCAACCATCGAGGAGTAAGTCAAGCAAGCATAATTGACCTTAATCCATAAGTCCTAGCTAACATACCAAACTAGTTGATAAAAACCTAGCGTCAATGGAAACAAGAGTCAACTAACTACCCAAGAATTACCACTAAATGTCGGACATTATGACTCTAGTATCCTAGGAACTCAAACCATAAGCCAAGGTGGGAAAATCTACTCAAAATCTAAGGTTGGAATTTTCACAAACACCTTGCGTGCATAAAAGTAAAACATGGGAAATTGTAAAGGAAAATGGAAAACTATAACCAACTATCAACAAAACCAATCATAAACAAGAAATCAAACATAAAGGAAGCATGAAACATAAAATTCATTGATCAAAACTTCAAGAAACACAAAATTGCAAATATGAATAAGTAACTTGAACCAAAAGGAAATGCAAGTAAAGACAATGTAATTAAAAAGGAAATTGAGAGTACTTACAATTAAAGAAGCAAAATCCAAAAGAAAAGCTTGCTATAAAATGCTACAATGGAGATGGAAATTAAAACCCTAAGAGAGCAATGCTACACTACTCCTACTCCTACTCCTAATTACTCTCTAAAACTATCTAAGTGAGCTCTTCTCATAAGTGTTGATTTCTCCTTCATATAGCACTCCAATTCAGCCTTCAAGCCTTCCAAAATAGGCCAAAAGGCCTCAGAAAATGCAAGTCACGTGTTTCATTAATGAAATCACGTGTTGGGTCTTGTGCGGACGCACAGATGTGTGCGTCCGCACACTTGGCTATTTCGGCTCCTGTGCGTACGCACGGGTACTTGTGCGCACGCACACATAGAAATTTCCTCTCGTGCGTCCGCACGCTGGCTTGTGTGCACACACACTTGGCTGATGCGGTCTTGGGCGTATGCACGCTTGCCTGTGCGTCTGTGTGTGATTTTCTTTGTTTTCTTCATGTTTTCTCCCTTGTACATTCTTTCTTCCACTTTTGGCTATCCATTCTTGCCTCCAAGGCCTGAAATCACTCAACAAACATGTCATGGCATCAAATGGAATAAGAGTGGAATTAAATTGCTTATTTCAAGCACAAAATTGCATGTTTTCACATTTAGGATCAAATTAGGGATCAAACACAAAAGTATGCTATTTTGGAGCTTAAGTGTGAGTTCATGTGCTAGAATCCATCCACATTGAGTCAAAATATACCATCAAATATGGACTCATCATCCATCCACTTTCTTATTGATTGTTATGTCTCAATTTGGATGAACTAGCTCCAACATTCCCGTTAAAGCACCCAAATAAATCCTGGAGTCCTCTCAATTGAGCTTTGCACCATACTTGAATTCCAATATTGATTTGGCTTCTTTGATTAATCTTGACCCCGTTTTGTGACCAACCTCCAATTCTCCACCATTTAACAACCCAAGAAGGATCTTAAGTTGATAATCCGTCTCCAAGATAGCATATTGATGTGGGCTGATGAAGCTCATTGGCAATATTGCCACCCACTCAATTTGCTCTTGGAATATAGTTACTCTTTTGGACTCTTGCATGAAAGCCCTTAACTTCTTGATTGTTTACCTCTTTCTCACAATTCTTCTCTAATTCTTCCTCACCAACCTCCTCTAAGTCTTCCCTACTATCATTATCATTCAATCCATAGTTAGGAGGTTGTGTGAAATCTACTTCCATATTTCTCTCGAACTCCAAGGGGAAAGGTTCATTAAGGTCATTGAGGGGATTGACCAAGGTGGATAAAAAGTCATTAATGATGGAATCTAACAAATTGCATATTATCATAAATTGCTATTTTGGGTATTACCCATTGATAAACAACTATTTTATGGTTTATCTTGTGTTAATTTGAGTGGTTTTTATCAATCCTTTGCTCACTTATTCATATAATTTGCATGGTTTTATAAATCCTTCCTGATTCTGTAATATAGTTGAAAACATGTTTCCTAAGCCTTTAAACTGTTAATTTTAATTATCCTTTATTACCATTCGATACCGTGATCTATGTGTTGAGTATTTTTAGGCTTTATAGGGCAGGAATGGCTTAGAGGATGGAAAGGAAACATGCAAAGTGGAAGGAATGTGAGAAAGTGAAGTTTTGAGAAGCTGGCAGCGATGCGCACGCATGGGCGTATGCGTGCCTAGCGCAGAAGACAGGCGACGCACACGCGTGACGGACGCGTATGTGTGACCAGGAATTTTGCCAAATGACGCGTACGCGTGACATGCGCCACATGCAAAAATTGCAGAAAGCGCTGGGAGCAATTTCTGGGCTCCTTTTTGGCCCAGTTCCAAGCCCGAAGAGCACAGAATAGAAGCTGCAGAATGGGGGAAACATGAAAAACGATTGACGCAACTTCTCATACACAATTTTTAGGTTTTAGATGTAGATTTCTAGTGAGAGAGGCTCTCTCCTCTCTCTAGGTTTAGGATTTTAGGATTAGCTTTACTTAATTTCAGATTTCTATCTTAGTTTGATTTAGTTTCTCTTCTACTTTTATTTATCTTAGCATTCTAGTTTATCTATTTTCCTTATTGATTACTTTATGTTGCCACTTTAGTTATGAATTCTCATGTTAGATTTGATTTTCCCTTTTAATGCAATTTGAGATATTTCATATTTATTGTTTCTTCCTTTAATAGTTATCATTGATGCTTACAATTGGTTAATTGGATTTTATTATCTCTTATTGCTTTTTTATGCTTTTATGTTGTGCCTTCCAAGTGTTTGATAAAATTCTTGGGAGGGTTTTAAGTTAGATTTTTTATTTTCCTGGCTTTGATTGAGTAATTGGCTTTGGTTGTGATGGAATCGTGCGACTGGTGTGCTAGAGGCACAATTCGAGCCACGCGTACACCTCTGTGACGCGTACGCATCAATTTCATTTTTAGCGCACCACGCGTGGGCGTGCGCGATGCCCACGCATTGCATGTCAATTCTAGCCCCCCTCAATTTGAACAGAGAGTTGCGCCAAAACGACGCTGGAATTGTGCGTTTAGCACAATTTTGGTCGCCGCGTATGCGTGCTTCACGCGTATGCGTCATCTTCATTTATCCCTTTTCACGCGTTCGCGTCCAAGACGCGTATGCGTCGACGCATTTTTGCCAAGACCTCGCCCACGCGTGATCCACGCGTACGCGTGGATTTTTTTCATTAACCCCTGACGCGAGAACCCTACCCCTCTTATGCCCCCTCTTGTCATTTTCCCTCCAACGTCTCCTTCTCTTCTCCTCCCACACACTCCCCACTCACCACCATCACCCTCACACCGCAGCCACCGCCGGTAACCCCGCAACCGCCGCCAACTGCCCATCCCTCTCCTTCTTCTCTTCTTCCCCATCTTCTCTATCCTCTCAACCCTTCCTGCCGACCCCACGCACCGACCCTGAACCGCCGCCGCCACCTCTGGGCCAGCAGTACTCTCCGCCACCCCTCCCTCCTCTTCCTCTTCCAATTCTGTCATAGAACCTCCCAGGTTCCCCTGCTTCCATCTCTGCATTCCAAATTCTCCTCCTGTTCAATTAAGTTAGTTTGCTTTGTTACATTTTGTTAGAATTAGGATAGTTAGAAATGCATGTTATTAGTTGATTTAGGTGGTTAGGTAGCTAGGATGTGGTTAGTGGTTTTAGGTCTGATAAGTGCTCTGTTCCTGCTGTCTGAATTGTATGATTTTAAAATTGCTTTGCTGTTGATGTTGCTGGTTTGCTGATTGACTGCTGTTTGATGCTATTTTACTTAATGATGCAATTTCACACGACTTGCAACTGTTTCTGCTAATTGAAATTATTCCTCTTGTTTGAGTTCATATGAGATGATAATTGCTGCTCTTTTCTGCAATGCTTTAAATCCATATGACATGAGTTTGTGCTGCCTGTTTTAATTTGGGAATGCCTAATTTACTGCCGGGATGCTGCCAAAATTGTGAATTGAATTTGGCACTATTTTTACCTTGGTACACTTTATTTTAGCCGAGTCCACTTCATAATTCATCGGGTCAGCATCTCCATCTTTATTTTGGTTCCCTCTCATGTGCATTCGTCATTGCGAGAATCTAAGAACTAATTGACAAAATTCTGTGTCAATTAGAACCTTGTTGACCAATGAACTTAAAACCTCTTCTATGTTTGAATTGTTTGAGTTAGGTTACAAACCCTCTCTCTTCATGGTCCTATTTCAATTTTAATTTTTCCTTGACCTTTGAAGCTGTTTCATAAATTTTCTAATCGACCTAATCTAGTTTCTTTCTGCTGAGGTTTATTGACCTTAAAAATTGATACTAGCTTATGCTTGATTGGTTATGGATAAATGCTTATTGCTGTCTTGTCGGGTCATATGCTTAATTCCTATGAATTTACACATGGGTATAGTGTTTTTAATTGATAATAAATTCTTAGAAAATCCAAACTGCTTGGCTGAGTTTGGGAATTAGCCAGCTATTTTTGTTTTGCTTAATGATGCCTGAGTCATATGAATTTCCTTGATCTTCATGCTAATTGACAAATATTGAACATCATATGAGCTCGACTTAAATTGTTGATTTGCTGTTGTTTATTTACTCTGGAACACCCATTCTCCTACCAGAATGCTGCCCAATTTTCTTGAAAACTATTTTTTCTCAACTTCTAATCATGAATTGACTTTGGTCCTTTTAACTTGTGATTTATTTGGTTTAACCCAACGCCAATTCATGGGATAATGGGTTAGCATTCCCATTCCTTTTGGTGCCCTTCTCATTTGAATTGCATTGTTGATGATTTTACACCTTTTTGTGCTTACTTCATTACATGATTTATCATCAATAACCTGCATTCTATGCTTGAATGTAAGCGTGCTTTGAACTTCTTTTAATTGGAAATTACATTACCATGCCACTAATTCTAACTTACTTCTCTAACTTTTCACTAAGTTGACTTTTTCCATTTTTCTTTTTCATTTTCACCCTTTTTCAAACTAACTCTTTTATTCCTTTCCATGGCATGTTAATTGTTATTTCTTAAGAAGACAAGCATTATAGATTTCACTGTATAAATTCTTGGTTTGTGATTTTTGATTAATTTCTTTGAATCCTACATTTCTTTCAGTCCAAGATTTTATCTCTTTATGACTCACTTCATGCTAAGCCATGAAGCTTGGGTATTAGGTTGATTAACGTAGTCTTCAGTTCAAAATCTGGAGCCAGATTTGGGTGACGCGCTTGATACGGTTACAGTGTAAAGTCTGGAGCGCCTGCTTCCTGGAGAGTAATCCTTCTGGGCTCCGTCATATTACCTACACGTAAATTAACAGTATCACTAGTAAAGAAGCTTGTTTCTTCCTCAGATGGCGCTTCAGATTTGCCTTCAGAAGAGACTGGTGAATTGGTAGTAACCACTTCACCACCCTCAGAGGATAACCGATACTGAGCTCGCCTAATACGTGAAATAGTTCTTTCAATTTCAGGATCAAACGCAGCTAAGCTCGGGTCAGGCAGTAAACGCGTCATTCAATGAAAGAAACATACAGCTCATGGTAATAAAATAAAATACGCAAAAATTAAAAATATGTACACCAACTAATAATTTAGCACGCTATTGTAACTCCCCGGCAACATCGCCAAAAATTGATGCAGGCAGAAATCAGCCATATAAGAAATTATAGTAAGAACAGCGTTGTAAATACAGTTCTTAACCGATGAAAATCCGCTTATAAATTTAGAAAGGTTGTCACAAATTTAGAATAAAAATACTGGGAGTTTGTAGAAAACCTAGAGGAAGTGTGTTTTTTCTCTAAGATTCTAATCTAAAACTAAAAACTATGCGAATGAGAATGTCTGTTGAGTCTCTGCTTGTCCCCTGGCTCTAGTCTGTATTTTTGGGCCGAAAATTGGGTCCAAACTTGGCCCAAAATCACCCACAGCATTTTCTATAATTTCTGCAGGTAGCGCATGTCACGCGTACGCGTCAGCCACGCGTATGCGTCACTGGTCAACTTCGCGTGTCACGCGAACGCGTCAAGCACGCGCACGCGTTGCTGCGTGAACTCCAATTCATGCGCACGCATGAGCCATGCGTGCGTGTCACTTCTCGCTGGTTGTCTGATGAGCGGATATTTTATACGCTTTTTGGGGATAATTTCATATAGTTTAGAGTATGTTTTAGTTAGTTTTTAGTCTATTTCTAGTAGTTTTTAGGAAAAATTTATATTTCTGGACTTTACTATGAGTTGTGTGTTTTTCGGTAATTTCAGGTATTTTTCTGGCTGAAATTGAAGGAGCTGAGCAAAAATCTGATTCAGGCTGAAAAAGGACTGCTGATGCTGTTGGATTCTGACCTCCCTGCACTCAAAGTGGATTTTCTGGAGCTACAGAACTCGAAATGGCGTGCTTCCAATTGCGTTGGAAAGTAGACATCCAGGGCTTTCCAGCAATATATAATAGTTCATACTTTTCACAAGAATTGACGACGTAAACCGGCGTTCAACGCCAGCCTTCTGCCCAAATCTGGCGTCCATCGCCAGAAAAGGATCAAAAACTGGAGTTGAACGCCCAAACTGGCACAAAAACTAGCGTTCAACTCCACAAATGGCCTATGCACGTGAATTGCTTAAAGTCTCAGCCCCAGCACACACCAAGTGGGCCCCAGCACACCAAGTGGGCCCCAGAAGTGGATCTCTGCATCATCCATCATAGTCCACTCATATTTTGTAACCCTAGGCTACTGGTTTAGTATTTAAACAACTTTTAGAGACTTATTTTGTATCTCATGACATTTCAGATCTAAACTTTGTATTCTCTGACGGCATGAGTCTCTAAACCCCATTGTTGGGGGTGAGGAGCTCTGCTGTGTCTCAATGAATTAATGCAAGTATTTCTGTTTTCCATTCAAACACGCTTGTTCCTATCTAAGATGTTCATTCGCGCTTAACTGTGATGAAGGTGATGATCCGTGACATTCATCACCTTCCTCAAACCATGAACGCGTGCCTGACAACCACCTCCGTTCTATATACGATTGAATGAGTATCTCTTAGATTCCTTAATCAGAATCTCCGTGGTATAAGCTAGAACTGATGGCAGCATTCATGAGAATCCGGAAAGTCTAAACCTTGTCTGTGGTATTCCGAGTAGGATTCAAGGATTTAATGACTGTGACGAGCTTCAAACTCCTGAAGGCTGGGCGTTAGTGACAGATGCAAAAGGATAGTAAATCCTATTCCAACCGGATCGAGAACCAACCGGTGATTAGCCGTGCTGTGACAGAGCGCGTGAGCGTAGTTTTCACTGGAAGGATGGAAGGTAGCCATTGACAATGGTGATCCACCAACACACAGCTTGCCATAGGAGGACGTGCGTGCGTGAACCAGAAGACAGAGGAAAGCAGAGATTCAGAAAACAAAGCATCTCCAAAACTCCAACATATTCTCCATTACTACACAACAAGTAACTTTTAATTTATGCTCTACAGGTTATTCATAATTCAACTGATAAACATAATTGACTTCCTGACTAAGATTTACAAGATAACCATAGATTGCTTCAAACCAACAATCTCTGTGGGATTCGACCCTTACTCACGTAAGGTATTACTTGGACGACCTAGTGCACTTGCTGGTTAGTTGTGCGAAGTTGTAAGAGAGTAATGTGAACAGTAACATTACAATTTCGTGCACCAAGTTTTTGGCGCCGTTGCCGGGTATTGTTCGTGTTTGAACAACTGACGGATTATTTTGTTGCTTAGATTAAAAAAAATCTTCTCTTTTTTGGTTTAGAGTCTTTTATTATTTATCCCTTGTTAAAACACTTTAAATTTATAGCTCAGTTAATTAGAACGTGGTGTTTATGTTCATGGTAATTGGCTATCATATTTTTTTAAAAAAAAAAAACCTTTTTCAAAAATAATTTTTCTATTAATAAGGTCCCATAACTCATTTGGCTAGAACATTAATTTGATTCGGTTAGAATCTTTTATACTCTTTTTAAAAAAACCTTTTTCAAAAATAATTTTTCTATTAATAAGGTCCCATAACTCATTTGGCTAGAACATTAATTTGATTGGGTTAGAATCTTTTATACTCTTTTCAAAACCTTCTTTTTCAAAAATATTTTTTCTGTTAAATCTTGTGCCAAACTTTAAGTTTGGTGTTTTCTTGTTGATTCCCCTTTGATTTTCGAAAATTTTGGTTTGGTTTTCTAAAAATTTTAAGTTTGGTGTTCTTCCTTCATGTTCTTGTGTTCTTGTGAGTCTTCAAAGTGTTCTTGAGTTTTCTTGTGTCTTGATCTTAAAATTTTTAAGTTTGGTGTTCCTTGGTGTTTTCCCTCCAAAATTTTCAAAAACAAGGAGCATTAGATCTAAAAATTTTAAATCTTATACTATCTTATTGTTTTTCTCTCTCCTCACTAAATTCAAAAATATCTTTTCAAAATATCTTTTCTAACTTCCTATCTTTTCAAAATTTGTTTCAACTAACTAACCAACTTTTTGTTTGTTTCTTAACTTTTTCAGAACTACCTAACTAACTCTCTCTCTCTCAAAATTTTTGAAAATATCTCCCCTCTTTTTCAAAAAAAAAAAATTCGTTTTTTTTAACTAATTATTTTTATTTTTATTTTTTTTACGAAAAAAAAAATTTATTTTCAAAATTCAAATTCTTTTTAGTTATTTTATTTTATTTAAGTATTTACTTCTTATAAAATAAAATAAATAAAAAGATAAATCAGTCCAAGTTATATCCATAGAAATCCATCATGGACATAAGTGGAAATGAACAGTCCAGGAGGACTCTGGGGTCATATTCTAACCCCTCTACTGCTTCATATGGGAGTAGCATATGCATACCCTCCATTGGAGTTAGTAGCTTTGAGTTGAATCCTCAGCTCATTATCATGGTGCAGCAAAGTTGCCAGTATTCCGGTCTTCCATAGGAAGAACCTACAGAGTTTCTGGCACAGTTTCTACAGATTGCTGACACAGTACATGATAAGGAAATAGATCAGGATGTCTACAGACTATTACTGTTTCCATTTGCTGTAAAAGATCAAGCTAAGAGGTGGTTAAATAACCAACCTAAGGCCAGCATAAGAACATGGAAACAGCTGACAGAAAAATTCCTGAATCAATATTTCCCTCCAAAAAGGATGACACAGCTAAGGCTGGACATCCAAGGCTTTAAACAAGGAGATAATGAATCTCTTTATGATGCCTGGGAGAGATACAGAGAGATGCTACGAAAATGCCCCTCTGAAATGTTTTCAGAGTGGGTTCAGTTAGACTTCTTCTACTATGGGCTTGCAGAAGGAGCTCAGATGTCTTTAGATTACTCAGCTGGTGGATCTATCCATATGAGAAAGACAATCGAAGAGGCTCAAGAGCTCATTGATACAGTTGCCAGGAATCAGCATCTGTATCTAAGCAGCAACCCTTCCATGAATGAAGAGGTTAAAACAGTAACTGCTGAATTCAGTACTGTAAAACAAGCTGCTGAATTCAATCAGCAATTAGATTTTCTAACAAAGCAGCTAGCTGAATTCATAGACAGGTTACAGGAGACAAGGATAGCTAATATACATATGGAAGAACAGTTTAAGCAAACAAAGCAGCAACTATCAAAGCAAATAGCAGAAGAATGCCAAGCAGTTCAATTCAAAAGTGGGAAAACATTAAATACCCCACCTCAAGGCATCAAAAATTCAAGAAATAAGCAACCCACCAAAGATTCCCCTGAGGACAGTAAGAGCCCAGGGAAAAATAATTCTGGCACTAAAATGCCAGAAAATGGGTGGAAGGCTGGCGCTGAACGCCCAGACCATGCCCAAAACTGGCGTTCAGCGCCAGAAACAAGGCAGGATTGGCATTCAACGCCAGAAATGGGCAAGAATCTGGCGTTGAACGCCCAACAGGGGCACATTTCTGGCGTTCAGGCGCCAGGAACAGACAGTGAGTTGGCGTCTAACGTCACTCCAGCTTCTAACTCTGGTACGCAATTACCAGAGAGGGATCAGACACACATAAGTGCTGATAACAACCCCTCTAAAAAGGCTTCTTTAACCACTAAGGTTGAGGAATATAAAGCCAAGATACCTTATCCTCAAAAACTCCGGAAAGAGGAGCAGGATAAGCAATTTGCTCGCTTTGCAGATTATCTAAGGACTCTTGAAATAAAGATTCCATTTGCAGAGGCACTTGAGCAAATACCTTCTTATGCCAAGTTCATGAAAGAGATCTTGAGTCATAAAAAGGAGTGGAGAGAAACAGAAAGAGTTCTCCTCACTGAAGAATGCAGTGCAGTCATTCTGAAAAGCTTTCCTGAAAAGCTTAAAGACCCTGGGAGTTTTCTGATACCATGCATATTAGAAGGTGATTGCACCAAGACAGCTTTATGCGATCTTGGGGCAAGCATCAACCTAATACCTGCATCCACTATCAGGAAGCTTGGCTTAACTGAAGAAGTTAAACCAACCCGGATATGTCTCCAACTTGCTGATGGTTCCACTAAATACCCATCAGGCGTGATTGAGGACATGATTGTCAGAGTTGGGCCATTCGCCTTTCCCACTGACTTTGTTGTGCTGGAAATGGAGGAGCACAAGAGTGCCACTCTCATTCTATGAAGACCCTTCCTAGCAACTGGACGATCCCTCATTGACGTCCAACAGGGGGAAATAACCCTGAGAGTCAACGATGACGAGTTCAAGTTGAACGCTGTCAAAGCCATGCAGCATCCAGACACATCAACAGACTGCATGAAAGTTGACCTTATTGACTCTTTGGTAGAAGAGATCAACATGGCTGAGAGTCTCGAATCAGAGTTGGAAGACATCTTTAAAGATGTTCAGCCTGATTTGGAGGATTCAGGGGACATGAAAGAGCCTCTGAACTTTCTTCTGAAAGAGGAAAAACCTCCTAAACCAGAGCTCAAGCCACTGCCACCATCCTTGAAATATGTATTTCTAGGAGAAGGTGACACTTTTCCAGTGATCATAAGCTCTGCTTTAAATTCATAGGAAGAGGAAGCACTTATTCAAGTGCTAAGGACACACAAGACAGCTCTTGGGTGGTCCATAGGTGACCTTAAGGGCATAAGCCCAGCTAGATGCATGCACAAAATCCTATTGGAGGATAATGCCAAACCAGTGGTTCAACCACAGAGGCGGCTAAATCCAGCCATGAAGGAAGTGGTGCAGAAAGAGGTCACCAAATTACTAGAGGCTGGGATTATTTATCCCATTTCTGATAGCCCCTGGGTGAGCCCTGTTCAAGTCGTCCCAAAAAAGGGAGGCATGACAGTGATTCATAAAGAAAAAAATGAACTGGTTCCTACAAGAACAGTTACAGGGTGGCGCATGTGTATTGACTACGGAAGGTTCAATACAGCCACCAGAAAGGATCATTTTCCTTTACCATTCATAGACCAGATGCTAGAGAGACTAGCAGGTCATGATTATTACTGCTTTTTGGATGGCTACTCAGGCTATAACCAGATTGCAGTAGATCCCCAGGATCAAGAGAAAACAGCATTCACATGTCCATCCGGAGTGTTTGCTTACAGAAGGATGCCCTTTGGGCTATGCAATGCACCTGCAACCTTCCAGAGATGCATGCTCTCTATTTTCTCTGATATGGTGGAAAAATTTCTGGAAGTCTTCATGGATGACTTCTCAGTATATGGAGACTCATTCAGCTCCTGTCTTGATCACCTGAAACTTGTTCTGAAAAGATGCCAAGAAACCAACCTAGTTTTAAACTGGGAAAAGTGTCACTTCATGGTGACTGAAGGAATTGTTCTTGGGCATAAAATCTCAAACAAGGGAATAGAGGTGGATCAAGCAAAAATAGAGGTAATTGAAAAATTACCACCACCTGCCAATGTTAAGGCAATCAGAAGCTTTCTGGGGCATGCAGGATTCTATAGGAGGTTTATAAAGGATTTTTCAAAAATCGCAAAACCTCTAAGCAATCTGCTAGCTGCTGACACGCCATTTGTGTTTGACACAGCATGCCTACAGGCGTTTGAAACGCTGAAAGCTAAGCTGGTCTCAGCACCAGTCATTTCTGCACCAGACTGGACATTGCCATTTGAGTTAATGTGTGATGCCAGTGATCATGCCATTGGTGCAGTATTGGGACAGAGGCATGACAAGCTTCTGCATGTCATTTATTATGCCAGCCGCGTTCTAAATGATGCCCAGAAAAATTACACAACCACAGAAAAAGAACTACTTGCAGTGGTTTACGCCATTGACAAGTTCATATCATACTTAGTAGGATCAAAAGTGATTGTGTATACTGACCATGCTGCTCTTAAATATCTACTCACAAAGCAGGATTCAAAACCCAGGCTCATCAGATGGGTATTGCTTCTGCAAGAGTTTGATATAGAAATAAGAGACAGAAAAGGGACAGAGAACCAAGTAGCTGATCATCTGTCCCGGATAGAGCCAGTGGAAGGGACGTCCCTCCCCTTCCTTGAGATCTCTGAGACATTCCCTGATGAGCATCTATTTGCCATTCAGGAAGCACCATGGTTTGCCGATATTGCAAACTATAAAGCTGCAAGGTTCATACCCAAGGAGTACAATAGAATACAAAAAAAGAAACTAATTACTGATGCAAAGTACTACTTGTGGGATGAACCCTATCTCTTTAAGAGATGTGCAGACGGAATTATCCGTAGGTGTGTCCCCAGAGAGGAAGCACAGAGAATCCTATGGCATTGCCATGGATCTCAATATGGAGGCCATTTCGGAGGTGAGCGAACAGCCACCAAGGTCCTCCAATGTGGCTTCTATTGGCCCACACTCTATAAAGATTCCCGAGAATTTGTACGTAATTGTGACAGTTGCCAAAGAGCTGGTAATCTGCCTCATGGTTACGCCATGCCTCAACAAGGAATCTTGGAAATAGAGTTGTTTGATGTATGGGGAATTGACTTCATGGGACCTTTCCCACCATCATACTCAAACACTTATATTCTGGTGGCAGTTGACTATGTATCAAAATGGGTTGAGGCTATTGCCACACCCACCAATGATACTAAAACAGTGCTGAAGTTCCTCTAGAAACATATCTTTAGCAGGTTCGGTGTCCCTAGAGTGTTAATCAGTGATGGGGGTACTCACTTCTGCAACAAACAGCTTTACTCTGCCATGGTTCGGTATGGAATTCGCCACAAAGTGGCCACTCCATATCATCCACAGACCAATGGGCAAGCTGAAGTCTCTAATAGAGAATTAAAGAGAATCCTGGAACGGACAGTAAATACCCGTAGAAAGGATTGGGCAAGGAGCTTGGATGATGCTCTGTGGGCTTACAGAATAGCATTCAAGACCCCTATAGGAACCTCTCCATACCAACTAGTGTATGGTAAGGCATGCCACTTGCCCGTGGAACTGGAACATAAGGCCTACTGGGCAACCAGATTCCTAAACTTAGATGCCAAATTAGCAGGAGAAAAAAGATTGCTCCAGCTAAATGAGCTAGAGGAATTCAGATTCACAGCTTTCGAAAATGCCAAGCTTTATAAAGAAAAATCAAAAAAATGGCATGACAGAAAGCTGTCATCTAGAATCTTTGAACCAGGACAGAAGGTTCTGTTGTTTAACTCTAGACTCAGGCTATTCCCCGGGAAACTGAAATCCCGGTGGAGGGGACCATACGTGATTACAAGTGTATCACCATATGGTTATGTGGAGCTTCAAGATATTGATTCTGATAAGAAGTTCATTGTCAATGGACAGAGAATCAAGCATTATCTTGAAGGCAACACTGAGCAAGAATGCTCAAGGCTGAAGCTAGATTAAAAGCTCAGCAAAGTCCAGCTAAGGACATTAAAGAAGCGCTTGCTGGGAGGCAACCCAGCCATGGGGCAACAATCCTCTAAGCATTTTGCCCTATTTTTATTTTTATTTGTTTATATAAAGTTCACTGACACTAAGGTAAAGAATCATTTGCATAAGTTTACAGGGTTATAGAAGGAATCTACACACAAAACAGAGATAGGGAGCTTACTGGCAAGAAAATGCCAGTGAAGGCCATTTTGGGCGTTCAGCGCCCAAAATGGGCATCCAGTGGGCGCTGAACGCCAGTAAGGATAGCTATCTGGCGTTCAACGCCAGAAAAGGGCAACAACTGGGCGTTGAACGCCCAGGATAGCAGCAATTGGGCATTGAACGCCCAAAACAGGCAGTGTTTGGGCGTTCAAACGCCAGGATGGTGGGGAGGAGCTCTCCTTCTACCCATCTCCTTCTTTTTCTTTTGCTTGAGGACAAGCAAAGCTCTAAGTTTGGTGTGCTTATCCGTGATCACTAAGATCATGGCCCCTAAAGGAAAACAACCCACTCCAAGAGGAGCAAGGGCGTGATTTAAAGGAACTGAAGCGCCAGAAATTCTCTCTTGAAGGACCAAGCACCTCACAGACTAGAGGAACATCCACTTCCCAAACCTCAAGGTTGTTGAGTTCTAATCTTAGCCTTAACTCTGTGATAACTGTTCTTATTTTAATTTTACCTTAGGAGTCATATAGTAGTAATTAGTCTATTTTGATTTTATCTCCAATTAAGCTATAGTTTATTTTTCTCATCATCAGCAAACATGAATAAAATAGTAGATCTTTTAAATAAGAAGCAATAAAATTTCGAGTTTTAATAAGAGAAATTCTAATTAGTTAAATGTGGTGGCAATGCTTTCTGTCTTCTGAATGAATGCTTGAACAGTGCATATATCTTTTGAATTTGTTGTTTAAGACTGTTAAATATGTTGGCTCTTGAAAGAATGATTAACATGAGACATGTTATTGAGAATCTGAAAAATCATAAAAATGATTCTTGAAGCAAGAAAAAGCAGCAAAGAACAAAGCTTGCAGAAAAAAAAAATAAAAAAATAAAAAAAAAAAGAGAGAAAGAAAAAAAAAGAGAAAGTAAGCAGAAAAAGCCAAAGCCCTTAAAACCAAAAGGCAAGGGTAATAAAAAGGATCCCAAGGCTTTGAGCATCAGTGGATAGGAGGGCCAAAAAGGAATAAAATCCTGGCCTAAGCGGCTAAATCAAGCTGTCCCTAACCATGTGCTTGTGGCGTGAAGGTGTCAAGTGAAAACTTGAGACTAAGCGGTTAAAGTCAAGGTCCAAAGCAAAAAGAAGAGTGTGCTTAAGAACTCTGGACACCTCTAATTGGGGACTTTAGCAAAGCTGAGTCACAATCTGAAAAGGTTCACCCAGTTATGTGTCTGTGGCATTTATGTATCCGGTAGTAATACTGGAAAACAAAGTGCTTAGGGCCACGGCCAAGACTCATAAAGAAGCTGTGTTCAAGAATCATCACACTGAACTAAGAGAATCAATAACACTATCTGAATTCTGAGTTCCTATAGATGCCAATCACTCTGAGCTTCAATGGATAAAGTGAGATGCCAAAACTGTTCAGAAGCAAAAAGCTACTAGTCCCGCTCATCTAATTAGGATCTGAGCTTCAATCAAAAACTCTGAGATATTATTACTTCTCAACCTATGAGTCTTCTATTTTATTTGTCTAGTTGCTTGAGGACAAGCAACAGTTTAAGTTTGGTGTTGTGATGAGCGGATATTTTATACGCTTTTTGGGGATAATTTCATATAGTTTAGAGTATGTTTTAGTTAGTTTTTAGTCTATTTCTAGTAGTTTTTAGGAAAAATTTATATTTCTGGACTTTACTATGAGTTGTGTGTTTTTCTGTAATTTCAGGTATTTTTCTGGCTGAAATTAAAGGAGCTGAGCAAAAATCTGATTCAGGCTGAAAAAGGACTGCTGATGCTGTTGGATTCTGACCTCCATGCACTCAAAGTGAATTTTCTGGAGCTACAGAACTCGAAATTGTGTGCTTCCAATTGCGTTGGAAAGTAGACATCCAGGGATTTCCAGCAATATATAATAGTCCATACTTTGCACAAGAATTGATGACGTAAACTGGCGTTCAACGCCAGCCTTCTGCCCAAATCTGGCGTCCAGCGCCAGAAAAGGATCAAAAACAGGAGTTGAACGCCCAAACTGGCACAAAAACTGGCGTTCAACTCCACAAATGGCCTCTGCACGTGAATTGCTTAAAGTCTCAGCCCCAGCACACACCAAGTGGGCCCCAGCACACCAAGTGGGCCCCAGAAGTGGATCTTTGCATCATCCATCATAGTCCACTCATATTTTGTAACCCTAGGCTACTGGTTTAGTATTTAAACAACTTTTAGAGACTTATTTTGTATCTCATGACATTTCAAATCTAAACTTTGTATTCTCTGACGGCATGAGTCTCTAAACCCCATTGTTGGGGGTGAGGAGCTCTGCTGTGTCTCAATGAATTAATGCAAGTATTTCTGTTTTCCATTCAAACACGCTTGTTCCTATCTAAGATGTTCATTCGCGCTTAACTGTGATGAAGGTGATGATCCGTGACATTCATCACCTTCCTCAAACCATGAACGCGTGCCTGACAACCACCTCCGTTCTATATACGATTGAATGAGTATCTCTTAGATTCCTTAATCAGAATCTCCGTGGTATAAGCTAGAACTGATGGCAGCATTCATGAGAATCCGGAAAGTCTAAACCTTGTCTGTGGTATTCCGAGTAGGATTCAAGGATTGAATGACTGTGACGAGCTTCAAACTCCTGAAGGCTGGGCGTTAGTGACAGATGCAAAAGGATAGTAAATCCTATTCCAACCGGATCGAGAACCAACCGGTGATTAGCCGTGCTGTGACAGAGCGCGTGAGCGTAGTTTTCACTGGAAGGATGGAAGGTAGCCATTGACAACGGTGATCCACCAACACACAGCTTGCCATAGGAGGACGTGTGTGCGTGAACCAGAAGACAGAGGAAGGTAGAGATTCAGAAGACAAAGCATCTCCAAAACTCCAACATATTCTCCATTACTACACAACAAGTAACTTTTAATTTATGCTCTACAGGTTATTCATAATTCAACTGATAAACATAATTGACTTCCTGACTAAGATTTACAAGATAACCATAGATTGCTTCAAACCAACAATCTCTGTGGGATTCGACCCTTACTCACGTAAGGTATTACTTGGACGACCCAGTGCACTTGCTGGTTAGTTGTGCGAAGTTGTAAGAGAGTAATGTGAACAGTAACATTACAATTTCGTGCACCATTGTCTCCTTTATTTCTTGTGCTCCTTCTATTTTTGCAAGCTTCCTCTCCATCCTCTAAACCATTCCTGCCCTGTAAAGCCTGAAAGCACTTAACACACAGATCACGGCATCGAATGGTATAAAGGGGAATTAAAATACACAATTTAAAGGATTAGGAAGCCAGTTTTCAATTATAGCACAAAATTGGGAAGGAATTGTAAAATCATGCAAATAGTATGAATAAGTGTGCAAAGAATTGATTAAAACCACTCAATTGAGCACAAGATAAACCATAAAATAGTGGTTTATCAGTTTGATCACTCAATTCTATGTTTCCACCTCACTTATCATGTATTCTTGCAAGTCGCTTCATGTTGAAACTTGAATCAATTCTCTGGGTTTTGCTTGCATTGGATTATTTCTTTGCTTGGCCCTACATGTTTATACTCGTGCTTGGAAATTTGATTGTTTGTTTTCACCAATTCTATAGGAAACTATAGTATGTATATATATATATATATATATACACACTTGCATGCATATAGGTAGTTGCATTTAATAAGTTGATTACCCCTCTTGATTATTTTTCTTGTTCGTTTAGCATGAGGACATGTTATTGTTTAAGTGTGGGACAATTGATGAGTCCATATTTGATGGTATATTTTGACTCAATGTGGATGGATTCTAGCACATAAACTCACACTTAAGCACCAAAATAGCATACTTTTGTGTTTGATCCCTAACTTGATCCTAAATGTGAAAACATGCAATTTTGTGCTTGAAATGAGCAATTTAATTCCACTCTTATTCCATTTGATGCCATGACATGTTTGCTGAGTGATTTTAGGCCTTGGAGGCAAGAATGGATAGCCAAAAGTGGAAAAAAGCATGTACAAAGGAGAAAACATGAAGAAAACAAGGAAAAAACATACACAGCAATGCGTGCGTGTGCACAGGCAAGCGTGTGTACGCACGAGAAGAAATTCCTATGCGTGCGTGTGCACAAGTACCCGTGCATACGCACAGGAGCTGAAACAGCCAAGTGTGCAGACGCACACATCTGTGTGTCCGCATAGGACCCAACACGTGATTTCATTAATGAAACATGTGACTCGCATTTTCTGAGGCCTTTTGGCCCATTTTGGAAGGCTTGAAGGCTGAATTGGAGTGCTATATGAAGGGGAAATCAACACTTATGAGGAGAGCTCACTTAGATAGTTTTAGAGAGTAATTAGGAGTAGGAGTAGGAGTAGTGTAGCATTGCTCTCTTAGGGTTCTAATTTTCATCTCCATTGTAGCATTTTATAGCAAGCTTTTTTTTTGGATTTTGCTTCTTTAATTGTAAGTACTCTCAATTTCCTCTTTAATTACATTGTCTTTACTTGCATTTCCTTTTGGTTCAAGTTACTTGTTCATATTTGCAATTTTGTGTTTCTTGAAGTTTTGATCAATGAATTTTATGTTTCATGCTTCCTTTATGTTTGATTGCTTATTTATGATTGGTTTTGTTGATAGTTGGTTATAGTTTTCTATTTTCCTTTACAATTTCCCATGTTTTACTTTTATGCACACAAGGTGTTTGTGAAAATGCCAACCTTAGATTTTGAGTAGATTTTCCCACCTTGGCTTGTCGTTTGAGTTCCTAGGATACTAGAGTCATAATGTCCAACATTTAGTGGTAATTCATGGGTAGTTAATTGACTCTTGTTTCCATTAACGCTAGCTTTTTATTAACTAGTTTGGTAAGTTAGCTAGGACTTATGGATTAAGGTCAATTATGCTTTCTTAACTTACTCCTCCATGGTTGGGGTTGACTAGGCGAGATTGACTCATGATAATTACCATAGTTGTGGTTATGCGATGATAGGATTTCTTGGAACCTCATTCCCAAGTCAAGGCCCCTTTTATTGCATTTATAGCATTTTCACTAGTTTTGATCCTATTTACCTTTGCTTGCATTAATTCCCAATTTTGATCATTGTGTAGTTCCTTGATTTCTTAGTTTATTTAATCTTTCGTTCTTTGATTGCAAAACCCCTTTTGTCCTCTCTACAACCGAAAGAGAACCACTTTCAATTGCATCCTAGGGAGAACGACCCGAGGTTGAAGTACTCTTGATCTCGGTTACTTTGTATTGAATTTATTATTTGATTGATGTTCAATTGTTGGGTTTGGACTATACTTGCAACGGACAAATTCTACTTTTAGTGTGAAAATCTAAACCGGTGCATTTGGGCATCGTCAATGGACAATTAAAGTATGGGATCCGGGCATCGTCAATATTATCTTGGATCCCTATTGCTTGTTTAAGGTTGCTTGAGAGCTTGATGTACTTCGTTTGGGATCTCGGAGGATTTTGGAAGAGCAAACATGGGTGGCAACTCAAGTATGAATGGAAGCACACGCCTCCTTGATGTAAGCTTCACCCCAATGTCCAACTTAAGGACAATAAACCAAAGTGCTAGGTGGGAGACACCCATATCCTTGTAACCTTTTTCTTCTTTTAAATTTTGTTTCTTGAATAATTTCTTATCTTGTTTAGCTTAGTTTAGTGGCATTTTGGTGTTGATTAGGTAGTCTTAGTGGAATAACATGTTTTCGGGGCAAAAAACTCTTGATTGATATCATGCTTGGTGCCTTTGAGGCATTAATTTTTTTGGAGAAACAGAGCAGTATGCGTGCGCACACACCCTGTGCATATGCACACCTACCCCAAATCCTGCATCTTGTGCGTATGCACCTAGCTGTCCGTACGCAAACTCATTTACACCTCCTCTACTGTGAGCGTCCACACATACTTGTGCATTTGCACACCAGCCTTTTACCCTCTCTGTGCATACACACGCCCTTGTGCGCACGCATATATGATCCTTTAAAAAAAATCTCTCACTGTGTGATGAGTCCATGTTTGATGATGATTTTTGGTTAGAATTGGATGGATTTTCATCATATAAACTTGCACTTATTCCCTTGAATAGCATGCTTTTCAACTTTCCTTCCAAATTGCGCTTGATTATGAAAATGTTCTCTTTTGTGCTTAATTTAATCTATTTTATTTCGTTTGCCTTCCATTCGATACCTTGATGTTGTTTGCGAGTGATTTTAGGTGTATAACGTAGGAATGGTTTGGAGAAAATGGAAGAAGAGCATGCAAAGTGGAGAAAACATGAAGAATCAAAGGAGATAAGCTCAGAGACGTGTGCATGCGCACGGTTACCTGTGCGTACACACAGCTGCCCTATCAGAGCACGTGGACTGCTTCGAGCGTGTCGCGCATCCAGTCAAGCATCGCCTAGTGTGCATGCACACGGCTACTTGTGCGTACGGACATGACTGGATTTCTCGCGAGGTGTGCGGATGCACGCATCTGTGTGTCTGCACAGGTGTCCGCACATGACTTCATTAAAATAGCACGTGACTCGCGATTTGGGGGCTTTGGAGGCCCATTTCTGAAGTCTTCTAGCTCATATTGGAGGGGAAATGAGAGACATAACATAGCATATCATTAGAATAGTTTTAGGAGTAGTAGTAGGAAGCTTTTGTTAGTTTTTCTCTAAGTTTTTCATCATCTCTATTAGGGTTTATATTAGGGTTTTACATTAAAGTGCCATTTCCATTTTTGATCTTGGATTTTGCTAGCTCTGATTGTAAGTATTCTCTTGTTATTACTCATTATAGTTAGATTGTCATTACTTTTTCTTCTAATTCAAGTTATAGTTCAATTTTGCTTCTCTCTTGCAATTTTAGTTTCTTGTTGATGAATTTAATGTTTGATGTTTGTTTTATGCTTCCTTGTGTTATTCTTGTTGATTGAGATTAATTGTTTCTTTTAGTTTCAAGCCTTTTCTTTTTTTCTCCATGTTTAAGGTTTATACCCACCAAGTGTTTGACAAAATGTCAAACATGGTTTTAGGCTAAATTTTTTGTTCTTGGCTTGGGTAAAGTGAGAAATTGGGTTTCTAGAGTTGGAATGTCCAACATTTAGTTTCAATTCTTGGATTGTTAATTGTTCTTGTTCCCACTAACGCTAATTTGTTACTAAACCAATTAACAAGCAATTTAGGATTTGTGGGTTGGGAACACTTATGCTCATTTAACTTACTTTCCAATGTGAGGGTTAATTAAGTGAGATTAATCGATCATAATTGTCATAGTTGTGGTTCCAACAAGGAAAGGACCCTTAGCTCACTCCAAGCCAAGACTCTTTTTGATGCTTTTAATCTTTCATATACTTCTATGTTGATCTCTTTTATACTTTACTTGTTTATATTACATAGTCGGTTCTTTAATTTCTTCATTAGTTCACTCATTACAATTTTGCATGTTCTTTTATTGCTTTATATGTTCATTTCTTCATTGACAACCCCTTGATCACTACAACCAGATTGGCACACTCATTGTTCTAAAAGTTCTCCTTGGGAGACGACTCGGGAGTTTGGATACTCTTGGTTATTTGATTTGAACTGTGACATCTTTGATTTAAACCTTGATTATGAGAGTTTATTGTTGGTTTGGGATATGCTATTAACGAAGTGATTCTTATTTTGATTGATTCTAAACCAGCAATAATTCTCTCGTCAAGTTTTTGGCGCCGTTGCCGGGGAGTTCACTTTAAGTTCAATGAGTGCTACAATTTTGGTTGTTGTAAATTTGTGAATAGTGTGAATATTTGACTTTTGATTTGCTACTTCGCACTAATTGTAGATACTACTTTTCTCCCTAGTTAGTTTTAGTAGTCATTAATTGTTAAGTGGTTTTAGTTTACTTGCATATTTTTGTTTTGCTTTTTCATAAATGCATGGTTTTCATTGCCTCCTCAGTTGAATGATACGGTCGCTTCCAAACCCAAGCTTGGCCACTTTTGATCTGGAAATCGAAACAATTTTAACTCATATAAGGCAAGCTCGGCGCCAGCCAGCTTTTGTGGATAGTGAATCGGGACCCCTTAGGGAACCCTCCCGTTCACTATCACCACCCATCTATGACTATCATTCTTCAATCAACGAGGAGACTCTATATTCATCCGTGGGGAGTACTGAACTCTCTTTGAGTGACTCAGGTGACACCGTCATGGTGGACCCACCTCGAAGAATCACCATGAAGGAGGCCGGAGCTCCTAATCTTGACATGCAACCGCTTCAAATTCTATATCCGGCTTTAGACCCAGATTTTGAGCTCAAGTCTAGCACGATAAACTTGCTTCCCAAATACAATGGACTGCCTAGGTAAGATCCTCTGAAACACCTAAAGGATTTCCAAGTTGTATGTGCAACTGCGAGAAGACATGGGGCGGATGAAGCCTCAGTATTGGTCTTCGCTTTCCCTTTCTCTTTGGAGGGAAAAGCGAAGGAGTGGTTTTATACTCAACCGGGTGAAGTTAGATCCAATTGGGACTTGTTGCGTAAAGAGTTTTTGGAAAAGTTCTACCCTCCTCAGAAATTAGACAAGTTGTGAAGAGAGATCTCTTGCATTGTGCAACGAGATGGGGAGACTTTGTATGAATACTGGGAGAGATTTAAGAAGTTGCTGGAGGCTTGCCCTCACCACAGGATTGATGAGTTGGTTCTTATCAGTTATTTCTGTCAAGGAATGCATCACCAAGACAAGCTCCTCCTAGATGCCGCGAGTGGAGGATCATTGACTAAAAACAAGACCGCTGCAGAAGCATGGGTAGTTATATTAGACTTGGTGGACTCAACTCATCACTCAAGGGCAAGGAGTCCACAACCAAAGGCTTTGAGTCAAGTTTCTCCCTTCGGAGATGCTACTTTGACCAAGACCCTCTGTGAAATAACAATCTTGTTGCGACAAATCACCCAAGGGCAACAAATTTCTTAATCGTTGATAAATGCTCCACCTCAACCTCCAAGGATTGAAGGACCATCAAGGATATGTGGTGTTTCTGCTTGTAACACTCATTACACCGATTAGTTCCCTTGATGAATCCATATTTGACGAGGTATTTTGGTTTGATTCAAATAGATTTCAGTACATAAACTCACACTTATTCACTAAAATAGCATGCTTTTGTATTTTCTCCCTAAATTGTGCTTGATTATGAGAACATGCTCTTTTGCACTTATTTTGACTAATTTTATTCCGTTTACCTTCCATCCAAACCTTGATGTTATTTGTTAGTGATTTCAGATGAATAAGGTAGAAATGGCTTGGTGGGAGTGGAAGAGGAGCATGCATTTGGGAAAATGAGAGACATAACATAGCATATCATTAGAATAGTTTTAGGAGGAGTAGTAGGAAGCTTTAGTTAGTTTTTCTCTAAGTTTTTCATCATCTCTATTAGGGTTTATATTAGGGTTTTACATTCAAGTGCCATTTCCATTTTTGATCTTGGATTTTGCTAGCTCTCATTGTAAGTATTCTCTTGTTATTACTCTTTATAGTTACATTGTCATTACATTTTTTTCTAATTCAAGTTATAGTTCAATTTTGCTTCTCTCTTGCAATTTTAATTTCTTGTTGATGAATTTGATGTTTGATGTTTGTTTCATGCTTCCTTGTGTTATTCTTGTTGATTGAGATCAATTGTTGCTTTTAGTTTCAAGCCTTTTCTCTTTTTCTCCATGTTTAAGGTTTATGCCCACCAAGTGTTTGACAAAATGTCAAACATGGTTTTAGGCTAAATTTTTGGTTCTTGGATTGGGTAAAGTGAGCAATTGGGTTTCTAGACTTGGAATGTCCAATATTTAGTTTCAATTCCTGGATTGTTAATTGTTCTTGTTCCCACTAACGCTAATTTGTTACTAAACCAATTAGCAAGCAATTTAGGATTTGTGGGTTGCGAACAATTATGCTCATTTAACTTACTTTCCAATGCGAGGGTTGATCAAGTGAGACTAATCCATCACAATTGTCATAGTTGTGGTTCCAACAAGGAAAGGACCCTTAGCTCACTCCAAGCCAAGACTCTTTTTTATGCTTTTAATCTTTCATATAGTTTAATATTGATCTCTTTTATACTTTACTTGTTTATATTAAATAGTTGGTTCTTTAATTTCTTCATTAGTTCAATCATTACAATTTTGCATGTTCTTTTATTAATTTATGTGTTCATTTATTATTGACAACCCTTGATCACTACAACCGGATTTGCACACTCATTGTTCTAAAAGTACTCCTTGGGAGACGACTCGGGAGTTTGGATACTCTTGGTTATTTGATTTGAACTGTGACATCTTTGATTTAAACTTTGATTTAAACTTTGATTGTGAGAGTTCATTGTTGGTTTGGGCTATGCTATTAATGAAGTGATTCTTATTTTGATTGATTCTAAACCGGCAATAATTCTCTCGTCACTGTGCATACACACCTAGCTGTGCGTACGCCACATAGTTTGCAACTCCTCTACCGGGAACGCCCGCACACCTTTATGCATCTGCATCCCCTGTGTTTTCACCGCTTGTGTGTACGCACGGGCCTGTGTGCATATGCACAGGCGTCAAATTGGGCATCTATTCGAAAGATGCCCTGTCGCGCCACACCCTACCCCAAACCCTTCCCTCCTTCTTCGTCTGGTGCACCACCACTGGTACAAGGAATCGTGATCTCAACACTTCTTCACAACTCCGTGTATCTAACCACCATGTACACTGGGTCATCCAAGTAATACCTTACGTGAGTTAGGATCGATCCTACGGAGATTGTCGGCTTGAAGCAAGCTATGGTCATCCTTGTAAATCTCAGTCAGGCGGATTCAAATGGTTATAAGGTTTTGATAATTAAAAGATAAATAAAACATAAAATAGAATAAAGTTACTTGTGTAATTCATTGGTGGGAATTTCAGATAAGTGTCTGGAGATGCTTTGTTGCGTCTGAACCTCTGCTTTCCTATTGCCTTCTTCCAACCATGCGTTACTTCCTTCCATGGCAAGCTATAAGTGAAAATAGTCCTCTACGGTTTCTGCACGGCTAATCAACTGTTGGATTTCTCGTCTCTGATGAAAAATACCAGGTACAGCTACCGCATGGCTAATCATCTGTCGGTTCCCGCTAGCGTCGGAATAGGATCCATTGATCCTTTTGCACACTGTCACTTGCACCCAAGATTCGCAGGTTTGAAGGTCGTCACAGTCATTCCTTCCCGGATCCTACTCGGAATACCACAAACAAGGTTTAGGCTTTTCGGATCCCAAGAATGCTGCCAATAATTCTCACCTATACCACGAAGATACTAATCTCACGGACTCGGTCCGTGTATTAGATATCCAAGAGAATATACTCCGGCTGTCGTCCAATGACTACGTTGAACATCATGTAGACCGCTTTGTGGTTGTCAGGCACGCGGATCTTGGCTAAGCGAGTAACGAAGATTGGGTGATTGTCATGGGTCACCCCTTCATTCTGACTTAACTGAATTAAGTATGAGAGTATATCTTGGAGAAGAAGTAGGCGTGAGTTGAATAGAAAATAGTAGTAATTGCATTAATTCATGAAGAACAGCAAAGCTCTACACCTTAATCTATGGGGTGTAGAAACTCCACCGTAGAAAATACATAAGTAAAAAGAGATCTAGGCATGGCCGATGGCCAGCCCCCAAACGTGAACAATGGTCTCAGCTCCAAAGTATAAAAACTGGATATGGATACAATAGTAAAAAGTGCTATTTATACTAAACTAGTTACTAGGGATTACAGAAAATGAGTAACTAAGTGCAGAAAGTGCAGAAATCCACTTCCGGAGCCCACTTGGTGTGTGCTTGGGCTGAGCTTTGAAGATTTTTCGTGCTAGGGCTGTTCTTGGAGTTAAACGCCAGCTTTGGTGCTAGTTTTGGGCGTTTAACTCCAATTCTGGTGCCAGTTTGGGCATTTTACGCCAAGATGTTTTAGGCGGACTTTGGACGCCTGTTTGGGCCATCAAATCTCGGGCAAAGTATGGACTATTATATATTGCTGGAAAGCCCAGGATGTATACTTTCCAATGTAATTAAGAGCGCGCCAATGGGGCTTCTGTAGCTCTAGAAAATCCACTTCGAGTGCAGGGAGGTCAGAATCCAACAGCATCTGCAGTCCTTTTTCAGCCTCTGAATCAGATTTTTGCTCAGGTCCCTCAATTTCAGCCAGAAAATACCTGAAATCATAGAAAAATACACAAACTCATAGTAAAGTTCAGAAATGTGATTTTTTCATAAAAACTAATAAAAATATAATAAAAAGTAACTGAAACATACTAAAAACTATGTAAAAACAATGCCAAAAAGGGTATAAATTATCCGCTCATCACAACACCAAACTTAAATTGTTGCTTATCCCCAAGCAACTAAAATCAAAGTAGGATAAAATGTAGAGAAAATACAATGAATTCCAAATATCAATGAAGCTCATTTCCAATTAGATGAGCGGGACTTGTAGCCTTTTTGCTTCTGAAGAGTTTTGGCATTTCACTTTATCTTTTGAAGTTCAGAATGATTGGCATCCATAAGAACTCAGAATTCAGATAGTGTCATTGATTCTCCTATTTCAGTATGTTTATTCTTGAACACAGCTACTTTATGAGTCTTGGGCTTGGCCCTAAGCATTTTGTTTTCCAATATTACCACCGGATACATAAATGCCACAGACACATAACTAGGTGAACCTTTTCAGATTGTGACTCAGCTTTGCTAGAGTCTCCAGTTAGAGGTGTCCAGAGCTCTTAAACACACTCTTTTTGCTTTGGACCATGACTTTAACTGCTCAGTCTCAAGCTTTTCACTTGACACCTTCACGCCACAAGCACATGGTTAGGGACAGCTTGGTTTAGCCGCTTAGGCCAGGATTTTATTCCTTTGGGCCCTCCTATCCATTAATGCTCAAAGCCTTGGATCCTTTTTACCCTTGACTTTTGGTTTTAAGGGCTATTGGCTTTTTCTGCTTGCTTTTTCTTTTTCTTTCTTTTTCTTTTTTTTCGCCATCTTTTTCTTTTCCTTTTTTTCTGCAAGCTCTTCACTGCTTTTTCTTGCTTCAAGAATCAATTTTATGATTTTTCAGATTCTCAATAACGCTTCTCCTTTTCCATTATTCTTTCAAGAGCCAACAATTTTAATATTCATAAACAACAAATTCAAAAATATGCACTGTTCATGCATTCATTCAGAAAACAAAAAGTATTGCCATTACATCAAAATAATTTGATTATTTTCAAGATGTAATTCGAAATTCATGTACTTCTTTTTCTTTTTCAGAAAACATTTTTCATTTAAGAAAGGTGAAGGATTCATAGGACATTCATAGCTTTAAGATATAGACACTAGACACTAATGATCATGTAATAAAGACACAAACATAGATAAAACACAGAGAATAAAAATCGAAAAATAGGAAAATAAGAACAAGAAAAAAAAAGAACGGGTCCACTTAGTGATGGTGGCTAGTTCTTCCTCTTGAAGATCTTATGGAGTGCTTGAGCTCCTCTATGTCTCTTTCTTGCCTTTGTTGCTCCTCCCTTATGGCTCTTTGGTCTTCTCTAATTTCATGGAGGAGGATGGAATGCTCTTGGTGCTCCATCCTTAGTTGCCCCATGTTAGAACTCAATTCTCCTAAGGAGGTGTTGATTTACTCCCAATAGTTTTGTGGAGGAAAGTGCATCCCTTGAGGCATCTCAGGGATTTCATGATGAGGAACTTCCTCATGCTCTTGTTGAGGTCCATGACTGAGCTCTCTTGTTTGCTCCATCCTTTTCATAGTGATGGGCTTGTCTCCTTCAATGAGGATGTCTTCCTCTATGACAATTCCAGCTGAATTGCATAGGGTACAAATAAGATAAGGGAAGGCTAACTTTGCCAAAGTGGAGGGCTTGTCCGCCACCTTGTAGAGTTCTAGGGATATGATCTCATGAACTTCTACTTCCTCTCAATTCATGATGCTATGGATCATGATAGCCCGATCTATTGTAACTTCAGACCAGTTGCTAGTAGGAATGATAGAGCATTGGATGAACTCCAACCATCCCCTAGCCACAGGTTTGAGGTCAAGCCTTCTTAATTGAACCGGCTTGCCTCTTGATTCTCTCTTTCATTGAGCACCTTCCACACAAATGTCCCTAAGGACTTGGTCCAACCTTTGATCAAAGTTGACCCTTCTAGTGAAAGGGTGAGGATCTCCTTGCATCATTGGCAAGTTGAATGCCAACTTCACATTTTCTGGACTAAAATCCAAGCAATTCCCCCAAACCATTGTGAGCCAATTCTTTGGGACCGGGTTCACACTTTGATCATGGTTCCTAGTGATCCATGCATTAGCATAGAACTCTTGAACCATTAAGATTCTGACTCGTTGGATTGGGTTGGTGAGAGTTTTCTAACCTCTTCTTTGAATCTCATGTCGGATCTCCGGATATTCACTCTTTTTGAGCTTGAAGGGGACCTCGGGGATCACCTTTTTCTTGGCCACAACTTCATAGAAGTGGTCTTGATGGACCTTTGAGATGAATCTCTCCGTCTCCCATGACTCGGAGATGGAAGTAATTGTCTTTCCTTTCCTCTTTCTAGAGGTTTTTCCGGCCTTAGGTGCCATTGATGGTTATGAAAAAATAGAAAAATAGATCTTTTTTCACACCAAACATAAAAGGTTTGCTCATCCTCGAGCAAAAGAAGAAAGAAAAGAGTAGAAGAAGAAAAAATGGAGGAGATGGAGGAGTGTGAGTGGTTCAGCCAATGGGGAAAGACATGTTTGTGATGTGTGAAAGTTGAGGTAGTGAGGAGGGTATTTATAGGGTAGGAGGGAGAGGGAATCTGTGTGAGAATGGGTGGGTTTAGAAGGGAAATAGTTTAAATTTGAATGGTGAGGTAGGTGGGGTTTTATGATGGATGGATGTGAGTAGTGAAGAGATTATGGAGAAGAGGGTAAGATTTGATAGGTGAAGGGTATTTGGGAAAGAGTTATTGATGGGATTGGTCAAGGGTATTTGGGGAAGAGTGTTATGGAAAGGTGTGAAAAGGAGAAAAGAAGAGGTGGGGTAGGTGAGGATCCTGTGGGGTCCACAGATCCTTAGGTGTCAAGGAATTCTGCTCCCTGCACCATTCTGGCGTTCAAACGCCCATTGTGTGCCAATTCTGGCGTTAAACGCCAGCTCTGCTATCTTTCTTGGCGTTAAACGCCAGCTCTGCTACCTTTTCTGGCGTTGAACGCCAGTATGCTGCCCATTTCTAACGTTTAACGCTAGCCAGATGCCAGACATCCCTTTTTGGCGTTAAACGCCCAGAGTGCTTCCCATTCTGGCGTTTAACGCCTAGAATGCTGCCAGGCTGTGTGTTAAACGCCCATTCTACTATCCTTACTGGCGTTTAAACGCCAGCAAGTCTGTCCTCCAAGGTGTGCTATTTTTTATTCTATTTTTTATTTTGATTTAATTCTATAGCTATTTTTATGATCATCAACCTAAAGAAAACATAAAATAACAATGAAAAATAAATAAATATAATTAAATAACATTGGGTTGCCTCCCAACAAGTACTTCTTTAATGTCAATAGCTTGATAGTGAGCTCTTAGAGAGCTTTATAGAGATTCAGAGCTTGATGATGGACTCCCAACACCAAACTTAGAAGTTGAGTGTGGGGGCTCTGTTTGACTCTGTATTGAGAGAAACTTTTCATGCTTCCTCTCTATGGTTACAAAAGAAGATCCTTGAGCCTTAAACACAAGGTAGTCCTCATTCAATTGAAGGACTAACTCTCCTCTGTCCACATCAATCACAGCTCTTGCTGTGGATAGGAAGGGTCTTCCAAGGATGATGGATTCATCTTCATCCTTCCCAGTGTCTAGGATTATGAAATCAGTAGGGATGTAAAAGCCTTCAACCTTTACTAAGACATCCTCTACAAGTCCGTAAGCTTTTTTCCTTGAATTGTCTGCCATCTCTAGTGAGATTCTTGCAGCTTGTACCTCAAAGATCCCTAGTTTCTCCATTATAGAGAGTGGCATGAGGTTTATACTTGACCCAAGGTCACACAGAGCCTTCTTAAAGGTCATGGTGCCTATGATACAAGGTATTAAGAATTTTCCAGGATCTAGTTTCTTCTAAGGTAATTTCTGTTGAGCCAGGGTATTTAGTTCATTAATGAGCAATGGAGGTTCATCTTCATGATTGCTCCTAGATACTGAGCAACTTGCTCTTCAATAATATCTTCATCCTCTTCAGCGGAAGAATACTCATCAGAGCTCATGAATGGCAACAGTAAGTTCAGTGGAATCTCGATGGTCTCTATATGAGCCTCAGATTCCTTTGGTTCCGTATTAGGGAACTCTTTAGTGGTCAGTGAATGTCCATTGAGGTCTTTCTCACTGGAAATCACTGTCTTTTCTTCCTCCCTAGGTTCGGCCATGTTGGTTATGTTTATGGCCTTGCACTCTCTTTTTGGATTCTCTTCTGTATTGCTTGGGAGAGTAGTAGGAGGGATTTCAGTAACTCTTTTACTCAGCTAACGCACTTGTGCCTCTAAATTTCTGATAGAGGACCTTGTTTCAGTCATGAAACTGAGAGTGGTCTTAGATAGATCAGAGACTATGGTTGCTTAGTCATAGTGGCTCTACTTAGACTTCTCTATATGTTGCTCAGAAGATGATGGAAAAGGCTTGCTATTGCCAAACCTATTTCTCCTACCATTATTATTGAAGCTCTGATTAGGCTTCTGTTGATCCTTCCATGAGAAATTAGGGTGATTTCTCCATGAAGGATTATAGGTGTTTCCATAGGATTCTCCCATGTAATTCACCTCTTCCATTGTAGGATTCTCAGGGTCATAAGCTTCTCCTTCATGGGAGGCTTCTTTAGCACTGCCGGATGCAGCTTGCATTTCAGTCAGACTCTGAGAAATCATATTGACTTGCTGAGCCAATATTTTATTCTGAGCCAATATGGCATTCAAAGTATCAATCTCAAGAACTCTTTTCTTCTGAGTTGTCCCATTATTCATAGGATTTCTTTTATAAGTATACATGAACTAGTTATTTGCAACCATCTCAATGAGTTCCTAGGCTTCTGTAGGCGTCTTCTTCAGATGAAGAGATCCACCAGGAGAGTGATCCAATGACATCTTGGACAATTCAGACAGACCATCATAGAATATACATAAGATGCTCCATTCTGAAAGCATGTCAAAAGGTCACCTTCTGATCAGTTGCTTGTATCTTTCCCAAGCTTCATAGAGGGATTCACATTCCTTCCGTATGAAGGTTTGGACTTCCACTCTAACTTTACTCAATTTTTGAGGTGGAAAGAATTTGGCCAAGAAGGCATTGACTAACTTTTCCCAAGAGTTCAGGCTTTCTTTAGGTTGTGAGTCCAACCATGTCCTAGCTTTGTCTCTTACAGGAAAGGGGAAAAGCATAAGTCTGTAGACCTCAGGATTAACCCCATTGGTCTTAACAGTGTCACAAATTTACAAGAATTCAGTTAAGAACTGATGATGATCTTCCAATGGAAGTCCATGAAACTTGCAATTCTGCTGCATTAGAGAAACTAATTGAGGCTTAAGCTCAAAGTTGTTTGCTCCAATTGCAGGAATTGAGATGCTTCTTCCATAGAAGTCGGAAGTTGGTACAGTAAAGTCACCAAGCATCTTCCTTGCATCTCCACCATTATTGTTATTTTCGGCTGCCATGTCTTCTTCTTTTTCGAAAATTTATGTTAGGTCCTCTCCAAAGTTTTGTGCTTTAGCTTCTCTTAGTTTCCTCTTTAGAGTCCTTTCAAGTTCAGGATTAGCTTCAACAAGAATGTTCTTATCCTTGCTCCTGCTCATATAAAAAAGAAGAGAACAGAAAAGAATAGGAATCCTCTATGTCACAGTATAGAGATTCCTTTATGTGAGTAAAAATATAGAATAATAGAATGAAGAAAGGATAAGAAGAATTCGAACACAGAGAGAGGGAGAGGGTTCGAATTTTAAGTAGAAGAGAAGTGTTAGTGAATAAATAAAATAAATATAAGGAGATGAGAGAGAGGAAATTCAAAAGTTAATTAAAAGAAAAGAAAAATATTTTTGTTTTTATTTTAATTATGTGTTAGAATTCGAAATTAAGAAGGAAAATAAAATAAAATTAGAATTTAAAACAATTAGTTAATTAAAAAGAATTTTGAGAAAGGGGTTAGTTATTTTCGAAAATTTGAGAGAGAGAAGTATTTAGGTGGTTTTAAAAAAGATATGATTGAAATAGAAAACGTTTAAAATCAAACAAAAAATCAAGTAGTTAATTGAAAAAGATTTGAAAATCAATTTTGAAAAGATAAGAAGTTAAAAAAAAGATTTATAAAATTAAGTTTTGAAAAAGATATGATTAAAATCTATTTTGAAAAAGATTTGAATAGGAAATTAAAAGGATTTGATTTTTGAAATTAAAGTTGATTACTTGACTAACAAGAAACTAAAAGATATGATTCTAGAATTTAAGGATTGAACCTTTCTTAATAGGCAAGTAACAACTTGAAAAATTTTTGAATCTAAACATTAATTGTTAGCATTTAATTCGAAAATCATGAAATAAAAATGAGAAAAAAATTTTGAAAATCAATTTTAAAATTTCGAAAATATTAAGAAAAAAATGAAAAAGATTTGATTTTTGAAAAAGATTTGAAAAGATAGAATTTTTAAGTTGAAATTTTGACTTGAGTAACAAGAAACAACTAAATTTTAAAACTTTTTGACTAAATGAATTCAAAATTTCGAAAATTATGAGCAAAATAAGGAAAATATATTTTTTTTTATTTTTGAATTTTTAATGAGGAGAGAGAAAAACATCAAAATGACACAAAACATAAGAAATTAATATCAAAACAAAAATGCATGCAAGAACACTTTGAATGTCAAGATGAACATGAAGAACACTTCGAATGTCAAGATGAACATCAAGAACATATTTTTGAAAAATTTTTAAAAAAAGAAAGACATGCAAGACACCAAACTTAAAAATTTTTAAACTTTAGACACTAATAATTCAAAAATGCATATGAAAAACAAGAAAAGACACAAAACAAGAATATGTAAAGATCAAACAAGGAAAATCATCAAGAACAACTCGAAGATCAATGAAGAACACATGATGAATTTTCGAAAACTAAAGGAAATTTAAAACATGCAATGTGACAACAAACTTAAAATTTGACACTAGACTCAAAGGAGAAACATAAAATATTTTTGGTTTTATGATTTTATTAAATTTTTTTGTATTTTTCGAAAATAGTTTGGAAAAAGAAAATAAAGGGATACAAAATTTTTAATAAGAATTTCAGGAATCATGCAATGTTAGTCTAAAGCTTCGGTCCAAAAGAATTAGACATGGCCAAATAGCCAGCCAAGCTTTGAGTGAAAGCTTCGGTCCAAAAGATTAGACATGGCCAAATAGCCAGCCAAGCTTTAGCATAAAACATAAAAGCATGTCAATGAGAAGTGGAAGCCTCAGTCCAAAAATTCTAAAGAACATACTTTTTTTTATTTTTTGAAAATTATAATAAATTTTTTTGTATATTTTTTTCAAAAATAAAAATAAAAAGAGCATAAATATAAAATAAAATTACCTAATCTAAGCAACAAGATGAACCGTCAATTGTCCAAACTCGTACAATCCCCGACAATGGCACCAAAAACTTGGTACACGGAATCGTGATCTCAACACTTCTTCACAACTCCGCGTAACTAACCAGCAAGTGCACTGGGTCGTCCAAGTAATACCTTACGTGAGTAAGGGTCGATCCCACGGAGATTGTCAGCTTGAAGCAAGCTATGGTCATCCTTGTAAATCTCAGTTAGGCGGATTCAAATGGTTATAAGGTTTTGATAATTAAAAGATAAATAAAACATAAAATAGAATAAAGTTACTTATGTAATTCATTGGTGGGAATTTCAGATAAGCATCTGGAGATGCTTTGTTGCTTCTGAACCTCTGCTTTCCAATTGCCTTCTTCCAACCATGCGTTACTTCCTTCCATGGCAAGATGTAGGATCCTATCAATGAAAATGGTCCTCTACGGTTTCTGCACGGCTAATCAACTGTCGAATTTCTCGTCTCAGATAAAGAATACCGGGTACAGCTACCGCATGGCTAATCATCTGTCAGTTCCCGCTAGTGTCGGAATAGGATCCATTGATCCTTTTGCACACTGTCACTTGCGCCCAACATTCACAGGTTTGAAGCTCGTCACAGTCATTCCTTCCCGGATCCTACTCGGAATACCACAGACAAGGTTTAGACTTTCTGGATCCTAGGAATGCTGCCAATAATTCTAGCCTATGCCACGAAGATATTAATCTCACAGACTCGGTCCGTGTATTAGATATCCAAGAGAATATACTCCGATCCGACTGTCGTCCAATGACTACGTTGAACATCATGTAGACCGCCATGTGGTTGTCAAGCACGCGGATCTTGGCTAAGCGAGTAACGAAGATTGGGTGATTGTCACGGGTCACCCCTTCATTCTGACTTAACTGAATCAAGTACGATAGTATATCTTGGAGAAGAAGTATGCGTGAATTGAATAGAAAACAGTAGTAATTGCATTAATTCATGAAGAACAGCAGAGCTCCACACCTTAATCTATGGGGTGTAGAAACTCCACCATAGAAAATACATAAGTGAAAAGAGGTCTAGGCATGGCCGAATGGCTAGCCCCCAAACGTGAACAATGGTCTCAGCTCCAAAGTATGAAAACTACATATGAATACAATAGTAAAAAGTGCTATTTATACTAAACTAGTTACTAGGGATTACAAAAAATGAGTAACTAAGTGCAAATAGTGCAGAAATCAACTTCCGGGGCCCACTTGGTGTGTGCTTGGGCTGAGCTTTAAAGCTTTTTCGTGCTTAGGGTGTTTCTGGAGTTAAACGCCAGCTTTGGTGCTAGTTTGGACGTTTAACTCCAATTCTGGTGCCAGTTTGGGCGTTCTACACCAGGATGTTTTAGGCTGACATTGGACGCCAGTTTGGGCCATCAAATCTCGAGAAAAGTATTAACTATTATATATTGCTGGAAAGCTCAGGATGTCTACTTTCCAACGCAATTAAGAGCGCCTCAATTGAGCTTCTGTAGCTCCAGAACATCCACTTCGAGTGCAGGGAGGTCAGAATCCAACAGCATCTGCAGTCCTTTTTCAGCCTCTGAATCAGATTTTTGCTCAGGTCCCTCAATTTCAGCCAAAAAATACCTGAAATCACAGAAAAACACACAAAATCATAGTAAAGTCCAGAAATGGGATTTTTTCATAAAAAACTAATAAAAATATAATAAAAAGTAACTGAAACACACTAAAAACTATGTAGAAACAATGCCAAAAAGGATATAAATTATCCGCTCATCAACCACCCCACCCATCCTTCTTTCGGCGACACCACCGCCACTGGCTCCACCGCTGCCGCACCACCACACCCCTTCTTCTTTCTTCTACTTTCTTCTGCTTCTTTCATCTCTCTTTCTCCTTCACCAGTGAGTCTACCCTGTTCTCCCTTAGGCCACCAGTTCTGTGTTTGGCGAAGCTCAGCCACCGTGAGCTCCACAGCAGCAGCTACTAGTGCCACTGCTGCATCTTTTTCTCTTCCATTCTTCAAGTCTTCAATTTTCAGGTTTTAATATTCTTTGTTTTGTTTATTTACTTGCTTAAATTTCATTTTCTTTATTTAACTTTGCTAATCTATCTTAGGTTTAGCGGACTTAATTGGTTGTTCTTAAATTGCAAGTGTCAATTTCTAATTTTTGGGTTGTTGATGCTTAAATTTTAGCTTGAAATTATTGAATATGCACTGCATACTAAGTGTTTTCTTGCATGAATGAACTTTTAGTTTAATACGTGTGTTGTAGCTACCATATATATTAGACTATATCCTTGTTTGGCATTCTAATCAAGAGTTGTCCACTTTTGAATGATAATGATGTTGTTTTGGATTGAATTTCATTAATGTACTTATTTGTTGCTTTGAGTTGCTACCACCAAATTGATAGGGTGATTACCATTTGATTTCATATTTGGTAAAATTTTTAACAAGTGCATATTGAATATTAGTGAATTGAATTGAATTGTTTGTTCATCATAGTTTTCAAATCAGTATAACATAACAAGGTACTTGATTATTTTTAATGCTTTGCATTTGTTTGAGTGACTTGACTTGATTCTTATCAATCTTGTCACTTTTTGCAACAAGCACCTTAGGATTTAATATTATCTTTTGCTATTTGTAATATAAAATAAAATTTAATCTGAAATAAAAAAAATCATCTCGTGCTGCTCCTCAGGGACGAATGGGGACCACCTTAGGATTAGTTGTGGCGCCAAACTTGGCTGGGTCAAGTTTGGCACCACTATGCCTGTATGAAAACTTGGAATTATGGTGATCATGAAGCCAAACTTGGAAAATTCCAAGTTTGACTTGATGCAGTGATTTTTAAGTTAAGTGAGTGTGGTGCCATACTTGGAGAATTCCAAGTTTGGCACCCCTGAGACCGAATGTGACGGGGGATTATAACGCTCCTAGCGCCAAACTTGAATTCTTCAAGTTTGGCGCCACCTCCTGGATTTGTGGTGTCTCCGTTTCTTCACATAAACTCTGTCAAATTCATCCAAAATGCTACCTGAAATAAAGCAAATTGCACACAACTCAAAGTAACATTCATAATGGCTAAAAGTATTTAAATCTTGATTAAACTTACAAATTCAAATGCAAATTTACTAGGTAAAGATAGAAAAGATGCTCACGCATCAATGCATGGTGAGGCGTGATGGCAAACCTAGCTCAACAGTGGCTGGACAATAGCGAATCGTGACGGCTCCTCTTCTTCCTCACGACGTCTCTGGCTCGTGACGTGCTCTCTCCCTCGCTAGAAACCATTCTGCTCGACAGCAGCAGCAGCGGTGACATCTCCCTCTCTCCTTGTGTGGTGGCTTGGCGTCATGACAGCGATAGTGGTGCACAATGGTGGCGGCAAAGCCCTCTTCCCTTCCTTCTTATCCAAACTCCTCTACTCTTTCTCAGATCTTTCTCTCTCTCTTTTTCCCCATTTTCTTTCTTTTTTTTCTTTCCTTTTTATTTGCTGAAGCTCCTGTATTGTGTGTATATGGGGAAAAGGGGTTTGCAGTGGGTGAGTGAGTGGTGAGGAAAAGGTGAGTGTGGCTCAATAAGGGTAAACAGGTGGGGGGTGTAGGTGTAGGTAAGTTGGGTAATAGGGTTAGGATTGGTGAAATTAGGGTTTGGAATTAGAAATTTAGGGTTTGAGTGGAGTGTTAATGTAAAACAAAATTTTATCCAATATAACTAATTTTAAAAATACTATTTATTATTAGTTATTATTTAATTAAATTTAATTTGAAATTAAAGATAAATAAATTTTCTTTTTGTTCATAATATTAATCAAGATTTTCAGTTATTCAATTTAAATTGTATAAAATTTTTATTATTTTCAATTACTAAAACTTTAAATCCTTAATATGAAAATACTCAATTATTTAGAAATTTTTATTGGATTTTAAACTCAAGGTATCATAAAATTTAATTTAATTACTTTTTAAGAAAATAAATTTTTTAAATAAAATTATCAAAAATAATAAATCATGAATAACTCAATATTTAATTTTCAAAAGCTCGAGTTGTTATATTCTACCCACCTTACGAAAATTTTTTACCTCGAAAATTGATATAAAATAGAAAAGATTCATATCAACTCCACTTTCAAAAACATCAAAGAAAAGAAACAGAAAGGTTTGGCACGTTCAGTTTTTCAAATGTAAAAGAAATCATATCTTAGAAAGGTAACAGAAAAGGTGTAGTGTGCTGCAAAGATTTAGAAAGATGCTTAAGATTAGACCCTAACAACGATGCACAAAATAATGATAGGTAAAAAGCGATAAGGATGAATTTTCCAAAAGATTCAAGGGACGCATAAGAACATAATCAAATAAGGATATGCATGAACGATAATATATGGTTATAATATAAATCAATCATATCCCAAGAAGGAACTTTGAAACAAATAATCAAATCGTTTTTTAATATAAATATATATAAATCAGATTTTCAAAACAAAATCACTCTTTCATTTATTTTCACGAGACTTTGGATAGAACTTCTCCTTAAAATTCGACTTCACCACCCTTATGGGCTCTCTGACTTTCTTAACTTCTCAAAAGTTTACCAATCTTCCATTAGCACTTATCAAACATAAGGTTCTCAATAATCAATATATGATTATAATCCATGTAAAATCATTTATAAACTCTCAAAATTACTACATTTAGATAAGAAATCATTTTTAGCAACTCTGTTTGGAAACCTAGACTTGATGTATTTATTATTTTTCAAACCTCAATCTCATAATTTAATCTTTATAACTTGATCAGAAATCAATTACTTTATTAAGTAAAAATTAGAACTTCTGACAACCATCCAATCCCAAGCAACCTTGCAAGATGTACATAAGCGCTAAATGAATTTCAGTTCACACACACACATAATCATCATCATACTAACACTAAAATCAATTATCATTCACTTTCATAACCAAAACTCAATCAAAATTACAGCCAATCATTCGTAGCCAAGAACTCAAACTCAACAACATTATAATTACTAACATATTTGCAATTATCTACTATACTTTGGGCATTCTAAAATTGAAAACTGATAATTTCAAAAATACAATCCCCTACCTCGATTAGTTGAACACAGAAATTAAACGTGACAAACCCTGTTTTACTCTAAATTAACAACAATGGCGGCACCCCAACGCAACGGAGACAAGCCAGCAACATCTCCAATCACTCTCGCAGCAGTAGCAACTTTCCACGGCAATGATAATGATCACAGCAAAACAAGGAATTTGAAATGTAAACAGTTTTGAAAATTTAAGACAAGGTGGTGCACGAAATTGTGATCATCAATGGCGCCATCAACATGGTACGCTCAATTGTAATATCAACTTTTTATCACAACTTCGCACAACTAACCAGCAAGTGCACTGGGTCGTCCAAGTAATAAACCTTATGTGAGTAAGGGTCGATCCCACGGAGATTGTCGGCTTGAAGCAAGCTATGGTCACCTTGTAAATCTCAGTCTGGCGGATATAAAATAGTTATGGAGTTTTCGAAAATAAATAATAAAAGAAGGATAGAAATACTTATGTAAATCATTGGTGAGAATTTCAGATAAGCGCATAGAGATGCGTTCGTTCCTCTGAACCTCTGCTTTCCTGCTGCCTTTATCCAATCAATCCTACTCCTTTCCATGGCCGGCTTTATGTAAGGGCATCACCGTTGTCAATGTCTACATCCCACCCTCTTGTGAAAATGGTCCAAATGCTCTGTCACAGCATGACTAATCATCTGAGGTTCTCGATCATGCTGGAATAGGATTCACCCTCCTTTTGCGTCTATCACTACGTCCAGCACTCGCGAGTTTGAAGCTCGTCACAGTCATTCAATCCCAGAGTCCTACTCGGAATACCACAGACAAGGTTTATACTTTCCGGACTCTCATGAATGCCGCCATCAATCTAGCTTACACCACGAAGATTCTGATTAAGAGATCCAAGAGATACTCATTCAGTCTAAGGTAGAACGGAAGTGGTTGTCAGGCACGCGTTCATGGGAAATGATGATGATTGTCACGTTCATCACATTCAGGTTGAAGTGCGAATGAATATCTTAGAAGCGGAATAAGATGAATTGAATAGAAAATAGTAGTACTTTGCATTAATCTTTGAGGAACAGCAGAGCTCCACACCTTAATCTATGGAGTGTAGAAACTCTACCGTTGAAAATACATAAGTGAAAGGTCCAGGCATGGCCGAATGGCCAGCCCCCAAAACATGATCAATAGATCAAAATATAATCTAAAGATGTCTAATAGAATAGTAAAAAGTTCTATTTATAATAAACTAGCTACTAGGGTTTACAGAAGTAAGTAATTGATGCATAAATCCACTTCCGGGGCCCACTTGGTGTGTGCTTGGGCTGAGCTTGAAGTCTACACGTGGAGAGGTCATTCTTGGAGTTGAACGTCAGCTTTTGTGCCATTTTGAGCGTTGAACTCCACTTTGCAACTTGTTTTTGGCGCTGGATGCCAGAATTGGGCAGAGAGGTGGCGTTGAACGCCAGTTTGCGTCATCTAAACTTGGGCAAAGTATGGACTATTATATATTGCTGGAAAGCCCTGGATGTCTACTTTCCAACGCAATTGAAATAGCGCCATTTTAAGTTCTGTAGCTCCAGAAAATCTATTTTGAGTGCAGGGAGGTCAGAATCCAACAGCATCAGCAGTCCTTCTTCAACCTCTGAATCTGATTTTTGCTCAAGTCCCTCAATTTCAGCCAGAAAATACCTGAAATCACAGAAAAACACACAAACTCATAGTAAAGTCCAGAAATGTGAATTTAACATAAAAACTAATGAAAACATCCCTAAAAGTAACTAGATTCTACTAAAAACATACTAAAAACAATGCCAAAAAGCGTATAAATTATCCGCTCATCACAACACCAAACTTAAATTGTTGCTTGTCTCCAAGCAACTGAAAATCAAATAGGATAAAAAGAAGAGAATATACTATAAATTCCAAACTATCAATGAAACATAGCTCCAATAAGATGAGCGGGACTTGTAGCTTTTTGCCTCTTGAATAGTTTTGGCACCTCACTTTATCCATTGAGGTTCAGAATGATTGGCATCTATAGGAACTCAGAGTTCAGATAGTGTTACTGATTCTCCTAGTTCAGTATGATAATTCTTGAATACAGCTATTTTATGAGTCTTGGCCGTGGCCCTAAGCACTTTGTTTTCCAGTATTACCACCGGATACATAAATGCCACAGACACATAATTGGGTGAACCTTTTCAGATTGTGACTCAGCTTTGCTAAAGTCCCCAATTAGAGGTGTCCAGGGTTCTTAAGCACACTCTTTTTTTTGCTTTGGACCTTGACTTTAACCGCTCAGTCTCAAGTTTTCACTTGACACCTCCACGCCACAAGCACATGGTTAGGGACAGCTTGGTTTAGCCGCTTAGGCCAGGATTTTATTCCTTTAGGCCCTCCTATCCACTGATGCTCAAAGCCTTGGGATCCTTTTTATTGCCCTTGCCTTTTGGTTTTAAGGGTTACTGGCTTTTTGCTCTTGCCTCTTGGTTTTAAGAGCTTTTGGCTTTTTCTGCTTGCTTTTTCTTTTTCTTTCTATTTTTTTTTGCTATTTTTTTCTCTTTTTTTCTGCAAGCTTTGTTCTTTGCTGCTTTTTCTTGCTTCAAGAATCATTTTTATGATTTTTTAGATTATCAAATAACATGTCTCCTTGTCATCATTCTTTCAAGAGCCAACATATTTAACATTCATAAACAACAACTTCAAAAGACATATGCACTGTTCAAGCATTCATTCAGAAAACAAGAAGCATTGTCACCACATCAATATAATTAAACTAAGTTCAAGGATAAATTCGAAACTCATGTACTTCTTGTTCTTTTGAATTAAAACATTTTTCATTTAAGAGAGGTGATGGATTTATAGGACATTCATAACTTTAAGACATAGTTACTAACTACTAATGATCATGTAATAAGACACAAACATAGATAAGCACTTAACATAGAGAAAACAAAAAACAGAAAGTGAGAACAAGGAATGAGTCCACCTTAGTGATGGTGGCGTTTTCTTCTTGAGGAACCAATGATGTCCTTGAGCTCTTCTATGTCTCTTCCTTGTCTTTGTTGCTCTTCCCTCATTGCTTTTTGATCTTCTCTAATTTCATGAAGGATGATGGAGTGCTCTTGATGTTCCACCCTTAGTTGTCCCATGTTGGAACTTAATTCTCCTAGGGAGGTGTTGATTTGCTCCCAATAGTTTTGTGGAGGAAAATGCATTTGAGGCATCTCCGGGATCTCATGGTGATGAGCTTTCTGTGCCTCTTGAGCTCGATGAATGGGCTCTCTTGCTTGCTCCATCTTTTTCTTAGTGATGGGCTTCTCTTCCTCAATGTGAATGTCTCCTTCTATGAAAGCTCCAGCTGAGTAACATAGATGGCAAATAAGATGAGAAAAAGCTAGCCTTGCCCCAGGGGAGGGCTTTTCGGCTATTTTGTAGAGTTCAAGGGAGATGACTTCATGAACTTCTACTTCCTCTCCAATCATGATGCTATGGATCATGATGGCCCGATCCACAGTAACTTCAGATAGGTTGCTAGTGGGGATGATGGAGCGTTGGATGAATTCCAACCATCCTCTAGCCACAGGCTTGAGGTCCAGTCTTCTTAATTGAACCTGCTTGCCTTTGGAGTCAATCTTCCATTGAGCTCCGTCCACACATATCTCCATGAGGACTTGGTCCAACCTTTGATTAAAGTTGACCCTTCTAGTGTAGGGGCGTGCATCTCCTTACATCATAGGCAAGTTAAACGCCAACCTTACATTTTCCGGACTAAAATTTAAGTATTTCCCCCGAACCATAGTGAGATAATTCTTTGGGTCCGTGTTCTTACTTTGATCATGGTTCCTAGTTATCCATGCATTGGCATAGAACTCTTGAACCATTAGGATGCTGACTTGTTGGATGGGTTTTGTTAGAACTTCCCAACCTCTTCTTTGGATTTCATGTCGGATCTCCGGATACTCATTCTTCTTGAGTTTGAAAGGGACCTCGGGGATCACCTTCTTCTTTGCCACAACATCATAGAAGTGGTCTTGATGGGCTTTGGAGATGAACCTTTCCATCTTCCATGACTCGGAGGTGAAAGCTTTTGTCTTCCCTTTCCCTTTTCTAGAGGATTCTCCGGTCTTGGGTGCCATCAATGATAATGGAAAAACAAAAAGCTTATGCTTTTACCACACCAAACTTAGAATTTTGCTCGCCCTCGAGCAAGAGAAGAAAGAAAAGATGAAGAAGAAGAAGAAAATATGGAAAGGAGGGGGAAGGTGTATTTCGGCCAAGAAGAGAAAATAGGGTTGTGTTGTGTGAAAATGAGGAAGAGTGGATGGTTATATATAGGGAAAGGAGGGGGGTATGGTTTCGGCCATATAGGGTGGGTTTGGGTGGGAAATTGATTTTGAATTTTGAAGGTAGGTGGAGTTTATGAGGTAGGTTTATGGGGAAGAGTGGATGGATGTGAGTGGTGAAGTGGTGATAGGGAAGAGAGATTGAGGTGATTGGTGAAGAGTTTTGGGGAAGAATGTTTATGGGATTGTGTGAAAGAGGGGTGAGAAGAAGTAAGTGGAGGTAGGTGGGGATCCTGTGGGGTCCACAGATCCTGAGGTGATCCTGTGGGGTCCACAGATCCTGAGGTGTTCAAGGATTTACAACCTTGCACCCAATTAGGCATGCAAAATGCCCTTGCACACAACTCTGGGCGTTCAGCGCCAGATTGGTGCTTGTTCTGGGCGTTGAACACCCATTTGTTGCCCATTTCTGGCGTTGAACGCCAGAACCATGCTTGTTCTGGGCGTTCAGCGCCAGCTCTTCTCTAGGGTGCAATTCTGGCGTTCAAACGCCAGATGCTGCCCATTTTGGGTGTTCAGCGCCAGAACCATCCTCTGTTCTGGCGTTGAACGCCAGCCAGATGCATCTTACTGGCGTTTAAACGCCAGTAAGGTCTTCCTCCAGGGTGTGATTTTTCTTCTGCTATTTTTGATTCCGTTTTCAATTTTTTATTTATTTTGTGACTCCACATGATCATGAACCTAATAAAACATGAAAAACAATGAAAATTAGATAAATAAACATTGGGTTGCCTCCCAACAAGCTCTTCTTTAATGTCAATAGCTTGACAGTGGGCTCTCATGGAGCCTCACAAATGTGCAGAGCTTTGTTGAGACCTCCCAACACTAAACTTAGAGTTTGGATATGGGGGTTTGACACCAAACTTAGAGTTTGGTTGTGGCCTCCCAACACCAAACTTAGAGTTTGACTGTGGAGGCTTTGTTTGACTCTGCTTTGAGAGAAGCTTTTTATGCTTCCTCTCCATGGATGCAGAGAGAGATCCTTGAGTTGTAAACACAAGGTTGTCCTCATTTATTTGAAGGATCAATTCTCCTCTGTCCACATCAATCATAGCTCTTGCTGTGGCTAGGAAAGGTCTTCCTAGGATGATGGATTCATCCTCATCCTTCCCAGTATCCAGGACTATGAAATCAGTAGGGATGTAAGGGCCTTCAACCTTTACTAACACGTCCTCTACTTGTCCATAAGCCTGTTTTCTTGAATTGTCTACCGTCGGCTAAGAATTTCTTCTTGGTTAGAGGAAATAACTTCGTTGCAAGTATAGTTCCCAACCGACAAGCAATGCTCAATCAAAGTTTTAATTGTTGGTTGTCACAAGTACAAACACCAAGAAGAATTAACCGAAGTATTTAAAACTCGGGTCGTCTCACAAGGAATTGCAATGAAGTGATCAATTATTGGCTATGAATAAATACGGGGGGTTTGATTTATAAAAGGGGCAAGAAAGTAAATAGTACGAAAATAAAGCAAACAACTAAATAAAGAAAATAATAAAGAGAGACATTCATGGCAAGGATTGAGAATATAGGCTTTCTATCCTAGTCACTAATCATAACAATAATTAACAAGAGCTTATCCTATTTCGTCATCTCCAACAATGGAAGAAGGTACAATGTTATCTTCACATTGAGAGAAAGTCAAATAAGACTAGTTAATCTCAATCCAAAAGTCCTAATCAACTTACTAATTGACTTAGCAAGAGATTAGAGTCAATGAGTTGGTGATTAATGACTCAAAAGCACCTAATTTCTCTTTCCAAGCCAAGAATGCTCAAAGATCTACTATAACATTCTTCCAAGCATTTTTTCAAACACTTAGAAGGCATAAAAGGAAAGCATGATAAATTGACAACAAGAATATTAAATCTACAACTACCCAATTGCAAGGAATTAATAACAACTCACTTAAACAACAAGGGAATATAAAACATGAATTGCATTAAAAGGAAATCCAAATCCAACAATAGTGCATCAACATAAAAGAGACATCAAAGGTGAAATTGACAAGAAAACTAAGAGAGCATAGATGTAACAACAAGAAATTGAAATGGAAACAAGATGAAAACAAGGAATTAAACCTAGATATAGGAGAATTTGTCCTAATCCTAACCTAATTCTAGAGAGAAGAGCGAGCTTCTCTCTCTAGAAATTAACTATATGCTTCCTAGTCTACAACTAAGTGCTCCCCCTTGCCCAAGCTTGAATTCTGCAAGAAATACCCTCATAAATGACTTGGATTTAGGCCTGGGAAGCTTAGAAATCTCCCCCAGCAAATTCACTTTAATGAGGTCACGTGCTCAGCATCACGCATGCGCGTGGGTGACGCTTGCGCGTCGATGGCCAAAATTCCTCCTCACGCATACGCGTGAGTGACGTGTGCGCGTGGCTTGCAAATCTTCAACTCATGCGTATGCGTGGATGACGCGTGCGCGTGGCCCTCAATTCTCCAAATGCTCATTTTTTCATGAATTCTCCACTTTGCATACTTTTCTCTTCACTTCTTCCATCCAATACTTGCCTTATGAACCTGAAATCACTCAACAAACACATGATGGCATCGAATGGAATTAAAGTGAATTAAAATCACCAATTTAAGCGGCCTAAAAAGCATGTTTTTACACTTAAGCACAAATTAAGGGAGAATTACAAAACCATGGTATTTCATTGAATAAATGTGAGAAAATTTGATAAAATTCCCTAAATTAAGCACAAGATAAACCACAAAATTGGGGTTTATCGCAAAGCCCCTCTTATTTCTTTCTTATCCGATCTCTTCTACTCTCTCTCGGATCTCTCTCTCCCTTTTTCCCCCTTTTCTTTCTTTTTATTCCTTTTTGTTTGCTGTAGCTACTGTGTTGTGTGTATATGGGAGAAAGAGGTTGGCGGTGCGTGAGTGAGTGGTGAGAAAAAGGTGATTGTGGCTCACTGAGGGGTAAACAGGTGGGGGGTGTACGTGTGGGTAAGTTGGGTAATAGGATTAGGATTGGAGAAATTAGGGTTTGGAATTGGGAATTTAGGGTTTGAGTGGAGTGCTAATCTAAAACCAAATTTAATCCAATATAATTAATTTTAAAAATACTATTTATTATTATTTTTATTTAATTAAATACTCTAGTTTGAAATTAAAGATAAATAAAAAAAATTTTTTTTCATAATATTAATCAAGATATTCAATTATACAGTTTAAATTGTATAAAACTTTTATTATTTTCAATTAATAATACTTTAAATCCTTAGTATGAAAATACTCAATTATTTAGAAAATTTTATTATATTTTAAACTCAAGGTATTATAAAATTTAATTTAATTTAATTACTTTTTAAGAAAATAATTTTCTTTAAATAAAATTACACACACACACACACATATATATACATATATGCTTGTATAATTATTCTGATTGTGGATGTAATAGTATTATGATGATTTGTATGTATGTGTATGCGAGAAAAAGAAAAAGTATTCTCGGTTTTTCAAAGAAAAGTTTATACGGTTACGAATAAAGGCTCCTATGTATGGAAGTCGTCGTAATATCCACGCTATCAGAGTGGCGCAACCGGAAGCATGACAGTTTGGTAGTAAGTATGTTACAACATTTCTTTGAAAAGCCATCAACTCTAACGCACGACTCTTATTTGAAAATCCATCAACTACAATATGTAAGAACGAGAATTTAATTAAGCGTTTAATTAAAATAAAATAATAATAATTTAATTACTCAAAATAGGTCAAAAAATTAGAAGTCTTAATTTAAATATTTGAAGGTGAGATTTGGATTCAGAAGAATTTTTCGAGTTGGAAAATGTAATTTTTTACGGAAAATTGCATAAAAATACGTACCGGTAAAGTAGCCGACAGTACCGACTCAAGTTTGCCCGATACTGTGTAAGAATGATAGAAATAGTAGAAAAACTTAGAAAAACTTATAGAATTGGAAACTGGGCCCTAATTTTAAAGGTTTGGCCCAAAGTTAGGCCAAACAGACCAAAAATACTAAGGGGTTGGACTGGGCCCAAGTTGAGTCCAAACCCAACATATATAAGACCTTTAATGAGGATTTGCATCCTGATTTTAGCACCAAAAGGAAAGAAATGTGGATTGAGAGAGAGGAGATGGTGGTACTATACATCACCACCTTCTGGGAGCCATAACTTGAGCTAAAGAGCTCCGATTGACGAGCTATTTGCAGCCACACAAAGCTCTCGTCGAGATCTTCGTTTCCAGCCAAACAAAGGTCGTAAGACCTTAAAGCTCACACTCCAATTTTCTGCCCTATGTTATTTTATGATTTTGGGTGTTGATTTTGAGAAAATTTTGTAATTTTGGTTGTTTAGGTGTGATCTAGTAGCTGGTTATTGTTGGGTTTTATCCCAATTTATAATGGGTAAGGTAATGCCCTAACTTTTATGAATTTATGGTTTTAGTGAACTCTAGGTATTAATTATGATGAATTAATTGTGTATAGCTTGAATGTGGTAATTATTGGAGTTAATTTGGAGCATTTGGATCAAGTTGGGCGGCTTGTTGGTGCTTGGAAACTTGGTTGGAGGTTATTTGGTGGATTTGAGCATATTAGAAATCGGCCAAGGTATGGTTTTAATTTTCTTTATGTAATATGTAATGTTTCGTGACACTTAGGCTAGTGGCCTTTAAGATAGGATTGAATGATGTGGTTGTGTGATTAATTGCATGTAAATATTATGGTTGATGATGATTTGACGAAGGTTGGAGGAGTTATATACGGTGGAGTATTAATATTGATGATTATGATGATTGTGACGATTGGATGAATTACGATGTTAATAATGGGTAATTATTCAAGTGTTGATGATTGATGATGTTATTGTTGATAGATGATAAGAAATTAGAGAATTTTTTATGATAAGTTGATAAACAATATTTTTGAAGGTTTAGAATGGTGTATATGTGAATTGTTTGATATTGGGATTGTTGATTATGTTTAAGAGAGTTATATTGAGAAGACATATGTGAATGGTGTATATGTGAATTAGATGCTTGAAAAATAGTTGAAAAGTGTTTACTATGAATATTTGAGTTGTGTTGAATGTGTTTTGTTTGGTTTGGTTTTAGAAGTTTTGGAAAAACTAGAGAATTGTCACTTTTGGTAAAAACCTATTTTTAGTAAACTTTGATGGATCATAACTTGAGCCTTGGTTTTTGAAATTGATTGGACTTTGTTTTAAATTAAAGATGATTTAAGGTTCTTTAAAGTGATATAAAGTTTGAGAAAACAGAGTTTTGTAGAGGAAGTTATGAACGTCGGAAGTTCGATACAAAACTCACGTACGGGGGTGATGGCTTCTGTCTAGCATTTCTACATACACGGCGCATGGACGTGTACGCGGCATGGTCCAATTTCAAGGTATGCGTACGCGGGACAGGGGTTCGCATATGCGAGAGCACTGTTTTGCTAAAATGTGGTTTTCTTCACCTTTTCAAAGATTTTCTAGCTTTATAAACTTCTTTAATTACCATTTAAGATTTCTATATATTAACTAGGTCCTAAGACTATTAGAGGTGAGTTAGTAAATTAAACTAATAAATTTCTGTTATAAGTTTAGAAGACGGTGACTAGACTTGGAAAGTTCTGTGGATGAAATAGTTTGAGTGTCTAGGCGGAGTGTTGAGGTAACAATGAATTGAGAAACATGAATGATTATGGTTAATAAGATGAGTACAAGCAGACTTGCGCTCTGAGGAGTGATCTTCGAGATTGAGTATGTGATTGTGACATGCATTGTTCTCCGTCGTAGGGGCTATGGCAGTCTGCCACCTACATTCAGATGTGAGGGCTATGACAGTCTCCCGCTCACGTGACATGCAATGATTTGGTAAGTTGCTATGCACCTCGGGCAAGGGCTGTGACAGTCTCCCGCTTGTCGAGGTAGCGGTGCTAGCATAGGAACCGAGGCAGTCTCCTGCATACGTTGAGATGTGAGGGTTGTGGCAGTCTCCCGCTCACATAAACTTCTCTGCCACAAAATTTGTAACGACCCAATTTTCATTATGTCTAGATCATACCGGAAACTGGGCGCTACCAATTTGTCTTCCTAATTATTATCTGTTATTTATCATATGAGTCTGATTCGTTGTTAAAAGCGTAGTTAATTTGCAAGGTGTATTTTTTTTTTTTGAAAACGTTTGGATTAATAGACGGAATCACTCATAATCAATTCACAAGTAATAACAGATAAAACAGTTATAAACAACCACACATAAATACATCACGAGTAGCTAGCAACATTCAGTTATCCAGCCTTTATTAGAGTATAGACCTTTAGTTAGAACACCCCTAGATATAGCTAGATAATAACTATATACATATACATACATACAACATCCCAGGTCCTGATCTGTTCAATAGGTCTCTAAGCTGGCACCTAGGCTAGCCTAGATTCTATACTCACCTAGTCCCTCTAAACTACTAAAGCGAGGGAAAGTACGTTCCAAGTCTTCACAACTCAAGTCAGGTGGAACGTCATCAAAAGATAAAACATCATCTGCTACTCCTCTGCATGATCAGACTTTTCCATAGGACGTCTCTCTGGTACCTCATGAAGTAGCCACACAATAGGAATCTCGTACACAGGATTTAGGTTAAAGTGTGCATACAAATGGGGTGCAGACGTTGGCTGGTCTCACAGTATATACATTTAAACAGAGAATGATATTCACCCTAGACTCAGAAGACTATCTAGAGCAGAATCCTCTTCTTGCGAACGGTCATCAGTGAACTATGGTAAGGTACTCTTACTTCCATCTGAAAGGGGAAAGGGAGAGAGAAGGGGTAAGAACTGGGAGTTCTTAGTAGGGCCGGGGTTATTAGTTACGTTTATTTATTTGGGGTAGATTAGTAGACGAATAACATAATATAGCGAAGCAGTAAACAGAAGATAAAGATAGAAAGAAAAAGTAGAGACAACAGAAAGCATAACACAAACAAAAGAATACAAGAAAATAAAACACAGAAATAGCATACAAGCAGACAAACATAAAGAAGTAGATCACACACAGAAAGGAATGCAACAGAGAATGATGTACAGACAAGAATGATGCATGTCTAGCCCTAGCGCAGGCCATGAGCTCATGTGTTGGTTGGCTGCCCGCAATCCCGACATTTATCCGGTCACGAGTAATCCTGATTTCCCGGATACGATTTTTCGTTCCTAAATAAATGCGCATATAATAATAGCTTCTCATCTGAGACAGCCTCTACTTACTGCAGGAAAATATATATATACTCTGCTCTGCTCTAGGGAAGCGGAAAATGGCTGTAGGTAACTTAGTTTCCCTACAGAGGCTCTGGGTTACATTAAGCAACTAATATATATTGAATATTGCTCTGGGTTGCATCAAGCAACTAATATATATATAAATATAGCTCTGGGTTGCATCAAGCAACTAGTATATATATATATATATATATATATATATATATATATATAAATATCTCTTTATTATATTACTCTTCTCTTTATATCTCTTTACTCTGTTCTGGTTTCTCTTTTCTCTGTATCTCTTTACTCTATTTTAATTACTCTGTTTTCTGTATCTCTTTTCTCTTCTCTGATTACTCTTTTCATCTGTATCTATATTACACTTTTTCTCTTTATCTCTTTTCTTTACTCTAGTTACTCTGTTTTCTGAGTTTCTCTACTCTGCTCTGATTGCTCTGCTTAACGTATGTATTTAAAGCTTATGTAAATTTTTGTATGAATAGTTAGCCTATCCCAAGTATAGGTTCATTAAGTCTATACTAAAATAGTTTAACTTTTCATATAATACCTAACCCTATTTGCAATTCAAGGACTAACTATGTTGCCCTAGTTCGTTCGCTAGTCTCTGTCTGTTTCTCTGTTGTTAAAATGTTACAGACTTTTTCTTTGGTTTTTATCTTTTCTTTGGCTTTTATCTTTCTTTTATCTTTACCTCACTAATATGTTATTACCACTCCCTAAGTATTTTATGAAGGTAATTATGAGATTCTGCACTTAAAGTTGTCTTTCTAAAGCTTTTATAGAAAATTGCCTTTTTTGTATTATTTTATTATTTTTATTAAAATATTATTTTTAATTAAATATTATTATTTAATATTTTATTATTATTGATTATTTTATTATTAAATTTTCGAAAATTACCTTTCCTTTACCTTTTAACCTTTAAAATTAACTTTTTACCCCAGTAACTTTTAATATTTCTACTTTAACCACCCTAACTTTCAGAAATTACAAAATAACCCCTCAAACACCAAAATATTTACTTCCTTGACCTTTCTAGGATCTAAAAGGTGTTCTTCAATGTTCTTCACCACACTCAAAGTGTTCTTCGTGTTCTTCGTATATTCTTCAGATTCTTTCTCTGTTTTTACCCGTTTTTCAGTCTTTTCAACAACCGATTTTTACCAAAATTCAAAATAAATTCCCAGCCACTAAAACCCCATATTTTCTACATGATTTTAACACAAATTGAACCTCAATTTAGGCCTAGGGTTTCGTTTTCCCAGCTGCTCCAACAACATCAACTTAAAGCTTGAATTTCATCAAATTTCATCAAAATTTCACCAAATTTTCACCAAGAATCAATCATATATGCATCCAATTTTTAGCACAGCCAAATTATACAACATTCACACAACTCAAACACAAATAATCAAGATTAATTTCGTGACACCCTACCTTGATTTGCTGCTCCAAATCCGGTTACTCTTTGAAGTGTTCTTAAAGCACATTTTCCTCCTAAAACACATCAAGAACAACTTTAAAACTCTAAACCATCAACTAAACGAACTTCAGCAGCATCTTAGGAAGGTTATCCTAACCTTAAACGTGCAGGAAATCAAAGATCTTTGGCCCACAAGTCAAGCTAAGCAAGAGATCTAAGGAAGAACATCAAGAAAACACTTGTTTAAGCATGTTTCCTTGAAAACCGAATTGAAAGGGGAAAGGAACAGCCATCTCACCTTATTTAAATCCTTGATAAGTTACATGGTTATGTAGAGGAAGAAGGGAGGATCATTTTGTTGAAATTGGAGTTTTGATTTGAGTTTTAGTTCAGAAGAAATCAAGCTTTGAAGATTAAGTGTTCATGAAAGTTTCTCTCTCTTCTCTCTTGTTATTTTCGGCCAAAATGATGAAATGAGACAGCCTTGGAGGTCTTGGGGGGTGTAAGGTGAGTTGTGATTGGTTGGCTTGGAGGTGGATTAAAATAATATTAAAATATCTCTGGTGTACAACTACTAAAACTAGGTGTATCGGAACACTCGTAAAAACATCCCTAAAAATTATTTTCTGAGCTACTAGTATAAATGACACTAGTAACATATTTATTATGAGAATATAACATGTATGATGAGGCCTTAGCTTTGATAAAGTCATCAGAGAGTGCTGGTGCTAAGCTGCACCAGTAAACTGTGAACCCGGTTAAACCGATTTTCTGTTTTTAACTAAAACAGACCAGGTAACCTTATAATATCATTCAAGCATTTTCTAATACTAATATAATTATAATATTATACTATTATCTCTCTCCTCTCATGAATCGAGTTCGGTTCGTCAAACAGAGACTATTTACAAAAATCAGAATCAAAACTGCCAACAGATACGGTTCAAAAACTAGGTTCTTCGTGATTGCATTATCGAGCTTGCTTCAGAGGAGGTTCTAGCTTAAGGATGGCATAATGACAACGAGGATTGAGATGCTTGATGATATATCAGAGATGTTCCCTTTACTGATCTTCCGGAGAAATCTGTACTTTCAGAAAAGATCTCACGTACTCGAAAATCAGGGTTGTTACATTCTACCCTCCTAAAAGAAAATTTTGTCCTCAAAATTTCAATTACCTGAGAATAGATGTGGGTAACCAGCTTTCATCTTATCTTCCACTTCCCATGTGTGCTCTTCTTTTCCTCTTTGTTCCTAAGCTACTTTGACTAAGCGAACAACTTTGCCTCTTAGCTGCTTATCACTTCTTTCTACTATCTGAACTGGTGATGCTTGATATGTCAAATCATTTCGTAACTGTACTGTCTCTGGTTGTAAAACGTGACTCTTGTCAGGAATATATTTCTTAAGTTCCGAGACATGAAGAACATCATGAAGGTTTGATAAATAAGGAGGAAGGACTATTTGATAAGCTACTAGACCGACTCTTTTAAGTATTTGGAAAGGTTCTATGTATCGTGGATTAAGCTTTTTAGTTTTAAGGGCTCTACCTATTCCAGTAATCGAAGTTACTTCTAGAAAGACACGGTTTCCGTCACTAAACTCTAAAGGTCTACGTCTATTATCGGCATAGCTCTTTTAACAGCTTTGTCCTGTCTGGATCTTCCAACGAATCTCCTTTATCTTCTCAGTACTTTCTTACACTAAGTTTGGACCTAAGACACTAGCTTCTCCATTGTCATTCCAACACAATGGTGTCCAACATCTTCTTTCGTAGAGAGCTTCATATGGTGCCATCCCGATACTTTGTTGGTAACTGTTGTTGCAGACGAATTCGACCAACAACAAATACTTATCCCAGCTGCTTTGGTTGTCTATCATACATGATCATAACATGTCTTCTAACGTCTGAATTGTCTGCTCTGATTGTCCGTCTATCTGACGATGGTATGCTATACTCGTGTGCAATTCTGTTCCCAACGCTTTCTGAAAAGCTCCCTAAAATCTAGTAGTAAACCTCGAAACTCGATCTGAGACAATTTACAAAGGTATCCCGTGCAGTCGTATGATTTCTTGAATATATATATATATTCATTCCAGCCTTTCTAAACTATAGTCAACTCGAATTGAAAAGAAGCACGCCGACTTTGGCAACCTGTCCACAATCACCCAAATGGCATTATGTCCTGTTGAGGTTCTTGGCAATCTCGTGATAAAATCCCTAGTAATCTGCTCCCATTTCCATTGTGGTATTTCTAAGGGTTGTAGGGTTCCTGACGGCTTCTGATGTTCCACCTTCACCTTCTGGTAGGTTAAACATTTTGAGACATAATCAGCTACTTCTTTCTTTAAGCCTGGCCACCAGAACATTTGTTTCAAATCTTGATACATCTTTGTCACCCAGGATACATAGAAAGTCTACTTTAGTGAGCTTCAGCAAGAATCTTTTGTTACAATTCTCCAGAGTTAGGCACACAAATTCTGTTCTTGTACCTCTATAGGCCACTACGATCCTCTCTCACAGCTTCTTCAGCTCTGCAAGCAATGGTGACATCCGGTGTGGTGCTATGGAAATTGGTCCGGTTCTAGGTACTAGTTCAATGCTGAATTCTATCTCTCGCTGAGGAGGAAATGCAGGTATGTCGTCCAAGAAAACATCAGGAAATTCTTTCACCAATTCACTATTATTCGAGCTAGCCATTAATAGAACGTACCCCTCACAATCAGTCCCGTCTAAGGTAACTCTTACAGAATTCAGATATAAGGTGTAGGATAGAAATGATTTAGTACATAGACTATTAGATGGAATAACAACAGTTCTTTTAAAATAATCAAGGAAAGCATAATACTTAGATAACCAATCTAATCCTAGAATAACTTCTAAACCACATAGAGGCAAACAGATTAGATCGTGTATAAAAGTCATGTTCCTAATAGCAAATGGTACTTGCAGGCACACTAAACCGGTCAAAGCATTTTGGGATGCAGGTGTATGGACAATCAAGTAAAAAATCAATTTAAATAAATATAATCCTATCTCGTGAGAAATAGTTAGAGAAATAAAGAATGCGATGCACCCAAATCATACAGTACAGTTAGAAATCGATTCTTGACATAACACTGACCTTGAATGAGGGCATCCGATTGCGCAACATCGTCAATAGTGATAGCAAATACTCGTCTTTGTTGTTGGGTTCTGACTGGATTTCGAGTAAATCCCTTCGGACAATCCTTGGCAATGTGTCCAAGTTCTCCACAAGCATAGCAGTTAGGTGATCCAAACTGGCAAGACCTGTTACTATGCTCTTTTCTGCATTGCTTACATGTAGGGTTTGTGTAAGCCTGATGGGCTCGTTTACCATTGCCTTGCCTTACTTTACCTCGAGCGATAAATCCAAACTTTATAGTATTGCCAGCGGACTCATCTACCATTCTTTTTCGACAGTCTCTTGCCCGATGTCCTTCCTTATTACAGTAGTAACATAAACCTATTCTGAACCGGCAAAGCCTACTACCATGATGCTTTCCACAAGTTGGGCATACTACACCACTTTGAGCTTGGTGAGGTTGACTCTCATGTCCTTGTTTAATGTCACGGTTATTGTCACTACCATTATTGCGAGTTAGAAGGCTGACATCTCGGTGGTTTCCATTCCAACGCTGGAATTGACCAATGGCTTTAAAGTTGTGACCTTGAGGGGCTAAATTCTGAACAAAGTCTCTTTGTGAATCCTCCCTACAACTTGCTCGAGCTATCTCCACCTTCTTTGAACATTCTTCCACTAGTTTACTTTTATTCACTAGTTCAGCAAAATTTTGTATCTCTAGCGAAACAACAAAATTCATCAGTTCTTCTCGGAGTCTTCCTTCAAACTTTAAACACATCCATTTCTCAAAGTCTTATAGGTTCCCTTGACAAATCTTGGAGAAACGGCACAAGTCATCGAACTTACGGGCATACTCAGTAATAGTCATATCCCCTTGTTTCAACTGCATAAGCTCCATCTCCTTAGCATCACGTGCTGCTCCCGAAAAATACTTTTTATAAAATTTCGTCCCTAAAGATATCCTAAGAAATGTCATTTTCATTCTGTTGTAGCAGTCGCTGTATCCCCTGCCACCAGTACTCAGCTTCTCCCTCGAGCATATAAGTAGCAAACTCCACGTGTTGTCCTTCCAAAACATGGTGCGCTCTCAGTGATCGTTCAATACCTCGAAACCAGTTATCAGCGTCAGTCGCAACGAGTGTACCCTTGATCTTAGGCGGATTAACCTTCAGAAAGGTCGCAAGGGTCATAGGTCTTTCAGGATGCCCTAAGTTGTTCTCATCATTCCCATTATCTTCTCCGTATTCATTCTTGTTCCCATTTCTCACTCCGAGACGTTCAACAGCCCTAGCCGCTGCTACAGCAGCTTCACGCACTACTTCAGCCACGTTGTTCATGGTAGCCATAAACATTTCCTGTTCCCTCTCATATTTAACATTAGGAATTCCTTCCCGTATGCCTCGTCTCTGTGAACCCATTGTAGTCCTGTTCACACCTAACAATCATTGTTAAGGTGATCAGTCTTAACACTTCAAGTCAAGTGTGAACATTCCCAAAATGAAAACACAGAAACAATCATGCAACATATATCACTGGGATATCCTATACGCATGAGACACAGAACAGAGTATGCAATGAAGCATAGTCAGTCCACTCCCCAGGCTCTATTGGGAACGAACTGCTCTGATACCAAATTGTAACGACCCAATTTTCAATATGTCTAGATCATACTGGAAACTAGGCGCTACCAATTTGTCTTCCTAATTATTATCTATTATTTATCATATGAGCCTGATTCGTTGTTAAAAGCGTAGTTAATTTGCGAGGTGTATATTTTTTTTTGAAAACGTTTGGATTAATAGATGGAATCACTCATAATCAATTCACAAGTAATAACAGATAAAACAGTTATAAACAACCATACATAAATACATCACGAGTAGCTAGCAACATTCAGTTATCCAGCCTTTATTAGAGTATAGACTTTTAGTTAGAACACCCCTAGATATAGCTAGATAATAACTATATACATATACATACATACAACATCCCAGATCCTGACCTGTTCAAGAGGTCTCTAAGCTGGCACCTAGGCTAGCCTATATTCTATACTCACCTAGTCCCTCTAAACTACTAAAGCGAGGGAAAGTATGTTCTAAGTCTTCACAACTCAAGTCAGGTGGAACGTCATCAAAAGATAGAACATCATCTGCTACTCCTCTGCACAATCAGACTTTTCCACAGGACGTCTCTCTGGTACCTCATGAAGTAGCCACACAACAGGAATCTTGTACACAGGATTTAGGTTAAAGTGCGCATACGAACGGGGTGCAGACATTGGCTGATCTCACAGTATATACATTTAAATAGAGAACGATATTCACCCTAGACTCAGAAGACTATCTAGAGCAGAATCCTCTTCTTGCGAACGGTCATCAGCGAACTATGGTAAGGTACTCTTACTTCCATCTGAAGGGGGAAGGGAGAGAGAAGGGGTAAGAACTGGGGAGTTCTTAGTAGGGCCGGGGTTATTAGTTACGTTTATTTATTTGGGGTCGATTAGTAGACGAATAACATAATATAGCAAAGCAGTAAACAGAAGATAAAGATAGAAAGAGAAAGTAGAGACAACAGAAAGCAGAACTCAAACAAAAGAATACAAGAAAATAAAACACAGAAATAGCATACAAGCAGACAAACATAAAGAAGTAGATCACACACAGAAAGGAATGCAACAGAGAATGATGCACAGACAAGAATGATGCATGTCTAGCCCTAGCGCAGGCCATGAGCTCATGTGTCGGTTGGCTGCCCACAATCCCGACATTTATCCGGTCACGAGTAATCCCGATTTTCCAGATACGATTTTCCATTCCTAAAAAAATGCGCAAATAACAATAGCTGCTCATCTGAGACAGCCTCTGCTTACTGCAGGTAAATATATATATACTCTGCTCTGCTCTGGGGAAGCGGAAAATAGCTGTAGGTAACTTAGTTTCCCTACAGAGGCTCTGGGTTGCATTAAGCAACTAATATATATTGAATATAGCTCTGGGTTGTATCAAGCAACTAATATATATATATATATATATATAAATATTGCTCTGGGTTGCATCAAGCAAATAATATATATATATATATATATATATATATATATATATATATATATAACTCTTTATTATATTACTCTTCTCTGTTCTCCGTATCTCTTTTCTCTTCTCTGATTACTCTTTTCATCTGTATCTATATTACTCTTTTTCTCTTTATCTCTTTACTTTACTCTGGTTATTCTATTTTCTGTATTTCTCTACTCTGCTCTGATTGCTCTGCTTAACGTATGTATTTAAAGCTTATGTAAATTTCGGTATGAATAGTTAGCCTATCCCAAGTATAGGTTCATTAAGTCTATACTGAAACAGTTTAACTTTTCATATAATACCTAACCCTATTCGCAATTCAAGGACTAACTATGTTGCCCTAGTTCGTTCGCTAGTCTCTGTCTATTTTTCTGTTGTTAAAACGTTACAGACTTTTTCTTTGGTTTTTATCTTTTCTTTGGCTTTTATCTTTCTTTTATATTTACCTCAGTAACATGTTATTACCACTCCCTAAGTGTTTTATGAAGGTAATTATAAGATTCTGCACTTAAAGTTGTCTTTCTAAAGCTTTTATAGAAAACTGTCTTTTTCGCATTATTTTATTATTTTTATTAAAATATTATTTTTAAGTAAATATTATTATTTAATATTTTATTATTATTTATTATTTTATTATTAAATTTTTGAAAATTACCTTTCCTTTACCTTTTAACCTTTAAAATTAACTTTTTACCCCGGTAACTTTTAATATTTCTACTTTAATCACTCTAACTTTCAGAAATTACAAAATAACCCCTCAAACACCAAAATATTTACTTCCTTGCCCTTTCTAAGATCTAAAAGGTGTTCTTCAATTTTCTTCACCACATTCAAAGTGTTCTTCGTGTTCTTCGTATATTCTTCAGATTCTTTCTCTATTTTTACCCGTTTTTCAGTCTTTTCAGCAACCGATTTTTACGAAAATTCAAAATAAATTCCCAGCCACTAAAACCCCATCTTTTCTACATGATTTTAACATAAATTGAACCTCAATTTAGGCCTATGGTTTCGTTTTCCCAGCTGCTCCAAGAACATCAACTTAAAGCTTGAATTTCATCAAATTTCATCAAAATTTCACCAAATTTTCACCAAGAATCAATCATATATGCAACCAATTTTTAGCATTGCCAAATTATACAACATTCACACAAATCAAACACAAATAATCAAGATTAATTTTGTGACACCCTACCTTGATTTGCTGCTCCAAATCCGGTTACTCTTTGAAGTGTTCTTAAAGCACATTTTCCTCCTAAAACACATCAAGAACAACTTTAAAACTCTAAACCATCAACTAAACGAACTTCAGAAGCATCTTAGGAAGGTTATCCTCACCTTAAACGTATAGGAAATCAAAGATCTTTGGCCCACAAGTCAAGCTAAGCAAGAGATCTAAGGAAGAACATCAAGAAAACACTTGTTTAAACATGTTTCCTTGAAAACCGAATTGAAAGGGGAAAGGAACAGCCATCTCACCTTATTTCCATCCTTGATAAGTTACATGGTTATGTAGAGGAAGAAGGGAGGATCATTTTGGTGAAATCAGAGATTTGATTTGAGTTTTAGTTCAGAAGAAATCAAGCTTTGAAGATTAAGTGTTAATGAAAGTTTCTCTCTTTTCTCTCTTGTTATTTTTGGCCAAAATGATGAAATGATACAGCCTTGGAGGTCTTGGGGGTGTAATGTGAGTTGTGATTGGTTGGCTTGGAGGTGGATTAAAATAATATTAAAATATCTCTGGTGTACAACTACTAAAACTAGGTGTATCGGAACACTCGTAAAAACATCTCTAAAAATTATTTTCTGAGCTACTAGAATAAATGACACTAGTAACATATTTATTATGAGAATATAACATGTATGATGAGTTCTTAGCTTTGCTAAAGTCATCAGAGAGTGCTGGTTCTAAGCTGCACCAGTAAACCGCAAACCCGGTTAAACCGATTTTCTGTTTTTAACTAAAACAGACCAGGTAACCTTATAATATCATTCAAGCATTTTCTAATACTAATATAATTATAATATTATACTATTATCTCTCTCCTCTCATGAATCGAGTCCGGTTCGTCAAACAGAGACTATTTACGAAAATCAGAATCAAAACTGCCAACCGATATGGTTCAAAAACTAGGATCTTCGTGATTGCATTATCGAGCTTGCCTCAGAGGAGGTTCTAGCTTAAGGATGACGTAATGACAATGAGGATTGAGATGCTTGATGATATATCAGAGGTGTTCCCTTTACTGATCTTCCGGAGAAATCCGTACTTTTAGAAAATATCTCAAGTACTCGAAAATCAGGGTTGTTACAAAATTGAACTCGGGTACTATAACCCAAAAGAGTGTGCCAAACACTATAACTCGCGGGGCACAAGGAAGAGTGAGCAGGGCACTATAACCCTAGTCCTGGCAAAAAAGCGACATCTCGGGGATGTGTCGGGTTGGCATTTTGAACAGACAACTGACATCACGAGCCAAATAAGATACACATTCATCATATGCATCTTTTACATGATTTCTTGCATTAATTACTTGAGTTATGCCTATTTGAATAACATGCCTAAATGCTAGTTGATCTACCTACTATATATGTATACTATTTATGCTTTACTTGTTTGCATTATCTATGTTTGCCTGGTATTGAGAAGGTTAGGTAGGCGGTGGCAATGGGATCGCACGGAGGGTAGGTTGGTGAAGACTGTGGGACAATGGTGATTAGTATTAGTTAGAATCCCTTAAGATAGATTACCCTGTTTATGATTTAAGTTATTTACTTTGTAAGCTTGAATATCTGTAACGATGTGAAGTTCTAAGATTGCCTTTGGCGTCCCGGAACCTTATATCTTATATATTAGGCACTGATACCATACTGAGAACCTCCGATTAGCATGACATATGTTGTTGTTATTTTTTAGATGCTGGTCGCAACCCACCTCAGTGAGTTTGCGAACGTGGCGACAAAGCGGAGGATGTTTCAGCTTTATTTTATATTTTATTTTGTTATTAGTTCTCTTACATTTTGGATTATTGTATTTTGATGCCTTAGAGACTTTACTTTTGAAAACTTTGAGAGATAGGATGTTGCTATTTTAAATGAAGCACTCTGTTATGTCAATATTAACAAGTCGGCCTAAACTCTGCGGGCTAGACTAGTACTCTTTTGATTATTAGACATATATATATTACGCGGTAGTGATTCTAACTTTCCATGAATTTCCCATTTTTGACTTAACGACGGAACTTTGCTTATTTCTTTTTTTGAGGATCGGCGAATCAAATAATATTTTTGTTCCAATTTTTTTCTCTTCTTCTCCCTCTCAATCAAGCCTTGCGAGCTACCAAGCTGCTCTACCCCGCGGTAAAGAGAAGAATTGACAACTAATGCACAAACAAAGATTGAATGTGCCACTTTATCATTCTGTACAAATAGAATAAACCATTTGTACAGAATGGTAAAGGGGCCCTCTTATGATCGTTGATCATAAAATTGAATAAAACATTGAAGAGATATATATATATATATATATATATATATATATATA